>NC_138297.1:59482500-59487500 GCF_965601325.2 Salmo salar
TGCAGTAAGGGGTCAGAACAGGGCCAGGGAGACTGAAGGCTACAGTGAGGGGTCAGAACAGGGCCAGGGTGACTGAAGGCTACAGTAAGGGGTCAGAACAGTGCCAGGGAGACTGAAGGCTGCAGTAAGGGGTCAGAGGAGGGCCAGGGAGACTGAAGGCTGCAGTAAGGGGTCAGAACAGGGCCAGGGAGACTGAGAACTGCAGTGAGGGGTCAGAACAGGACCAGGGAGACTGAAGGCTGCAGTACGGGGTCAGAACAGGGCCAGGGAGACTGAAGGCTGCAGTAAGGGGTCAGAGGAGGGCCAGGGAGACTGAAGGCTGCAGTAAGGGGTCAGAACAGGGCCAGGGAGACTGAGAACTGCAGTGAGGGGTCAGAACAGGGCCAGGGAGACAGAGAACTGCAGTAAGTGGTCAGAACAGGGCCAGGGAGACTGAAGGCTGCAGTAAGGGGTCAGAACAGTGCCAGGGAGACTGAAGGCTGCAGTAAGGGGTCAGAGCAGGGCCAGGGAGACTGAAGGCTGCAGTAAGGGGTCAGAGCAGGGCCAGGGGGACTGAGAGCTGCAGTAAGGTGTCAGAGCAGGACCAGGGAGACTGAGAGCTGCAGTAAGGGGTCAGAGCAGGGCCAGGGAGACTGAAGGCTACAGTAAGGGGTCAGAACAGGGCCAGGGAGACTGAAGGCTACAGTAAGAGGTCAGAACAGGGCCAGGGAGACTGAAGGCTACAGTAAGAGGTCAGAACAGGGCCAGGGAGACTGAAGGCTACAGTAAGAGGTCAGACCAGGGCCAGGGAGACTGAAGGCTACAGTAAGAGGTCAGAACAGGGCCAGGGAGACTGAAGGCTGCAGTAAGGAGTCAGAGCAGGGCCAGGGAGACTGAAGGCTGCAGTAAGGGGTCAGAACAGGGCCAGGGAGACTGAGAACTGCAGTGAGGGGTCAGAGGAGGGCCAGGGAGACAGAGAACTGCAGTAAGGGGTCAGAACAGGACCAGGGAGACTGAAGGCTGCAGTAAGAGGTCAGAACAGGACCAGGGAGACTGAAGGCTGCAGTAAGGGGTCAGAACAGGGCCAGGGAGACTGAAGGCTACAGTAAGGGGTCAGAGCAGGACCAGGGAGACTGAGAGCTGCAGTAAGGGGTCAGAGCAGGACCAGGGAGACTGAAGGCTACAGTAAGGGGTCAGAACAGGACCAGGGAGACTGAAGGCTGCAGTAAGGGGTCAGAGCAGGACCAGGGAGACTGAGAGCTGCAGTAAGGGGTCAGAACAGGACCAGGGAGACTGAGAAATGCAGTAAGGGGTCAGAGCAGGACCAGGGAGACTGAAGGCTGCAGTAAGGGGTCAGAACAGGACCAGGGAGACTGAAGGCTGCAGTAAGGGGTCAGAACAGGGCCAGGGAGACTGAGAACTGCAGTGAGGGGTCAGCGCAGGGCCAGGGAGACTGAGAGCTGCAGTAAGGGGTCAGAGCAGGGCCAGGGAGACTGAAGGCTGCAGTAAGGGGTCAGAGCAGGGCCAGGGAGACTGAGAGCTGCAGTAAGGGGTCAGAGCAGGACCAGGGAGACTGAGAGCTGCAGTAAGGGGTCAGAGCAGGACCAGGGAGACTGAGAACTGCAGTAAGGGGTCAGAGCAGGGCCAGGGAGACTGAGAGCTCCAGTAAGAGGTCAGACCAGGGCCAGGGAGACTGAAGGCTGCAGTAAGGGGTCAGAGCAGGGCCAGGGAGACTGAAGGCTGCAGTAAGGGGTCAGAACAGGACCAGGGAGACTGAAGGCTGCAGTAAAAGTAACTTGAGTAAAAGTAAAGCTACCTTAATAGAAAATGACTCAAGTTAAAGTGAAAGTCATCCAGTAAAATACTACTTGAGTAAAAGTCTAAAAGTATTTGGTTTTACATATACTTCAGTATCAACAGTAAATGTAGTTGCTAAAATATACTTAAGTATCAAAAGTAAAAGTAATAGTATGAATAATTTAAAATTCCTTATATTAAGCAAACCAGACGGCACATTTAAAAAACAATTTTTTAACGGATAGCCAGGGGCACGCGCCAACATGTGTTTAGTGAGTCCTCCAGATCAGGACTGCCTCTGATCTGGTGGACTCACTAAACAGAGAACATCCCTGGTCATCCATACTGCCTCTGATCTGGAGGACTCACTAAACAGAGAACATCCCTGGTCATCCATACTGCCTCTGATCTGGAGGACTCACTAAACAGAGAACATCCCTGGTCATCCATACTGCCTCTGATCTGGTGGACTCACTAAACAGAGAACATCCCTGGTCATCCATACTGCCTCTGATCTGGTGGACTCACTAAACAGAGAACATCCCTGGTCATCCCTACTGCCTCTGATCTGGAGGACTCACTAAACAGAGAACACCCCTGGTAATCCCTACTGCCTCTGATCTGGTGGACTCACTAAACAGAGAACATCCCTGGTCATCCCTACTGCCTCTGATCTGACAGACTCACTAAACAGAGAACATCCCTGGTCATCCCGGGATGACCAGGGATGTTCTCTGTTTAGGGATGTTGTCTGTTTAGTGAGTCCACCAGATCAGAGGCAATAGGGATGACCAGGGATGTTCTCTGTTTAGTGAGTCTGTCAGATTAGAGGCAGTAGGGATGACCAGGGATGTTCTCAGTTTAGTGAGTCTGTCAGATCAGAGGCAGTATGGATGACCAGGGATGTTCTCTGTTTAGTGAGTCTGTCAGATTAGAGGGAGTGGGGATGACCAGGGATGTTCTCTGTTTAGTGAGTCTGTCAGATTAGAGGCAGTAGGGATGACCAGGGATGTTCTCTGTTTAGTGAGTCTGTCAGATTAGAGGCAGTAGGGATGACCAGGGATGTTCTCTGTTTAGTGAGTCTGTCAGATTAGAGGCAGTAGGGATGACCAGGGATGTTCTCTGTTAAGTGAGTCTGTCAGATTAGAGGCAGTAGGGATGACCAGGGATGTTCTCTGTTTAGTGAGTCTGTCAGATTAGAGGCAGTAGGGATGACCAGGGATGTTCTCTGTTTAGTGAGTCTGTCAGATTAGAGGCAGTAGGGATGACCAGGGATGTTCTCTGTTTAGTGAGTCTGTCAGATTAGAGGCAGTAGGGATGACCAGGGATGTTCTCTGTTTAGTGCGTCTGTCAGATCAGAGCAGTAGGGATGACCAGGGATGTTCTCTGTTTAATGAGTCTGTCAGATTAGAGGCAGTAGGGATGACCAGGGATGTTCTCTGTTTAGTGAGTCTGTCAGATTAGAGGCAGTAGGGATTACCAGGGATGTTCTCTGTTTAGTGAGTCTGTCAGATTAGAGGCAGTAGGGATGACCAGGGATGTTCTCTGTTTAGTGAGTCTGTCAGATTAGAGGCAGTAGGGATGACCAGGGATGTTCTCTGTTTAGTGAGTCTGTCAGATTAGAGGCAGTAGGGATGACCAGGGATGTTCTCTGTTTAGTGAGTCTGTCAGATTAGAGGCAGTAGGGATGACCAGGGATGTTCTCTGTTTAGTGAGTCTGTCAGATTAGAGGGAGTGGGGATGACCAGGGATGTTCTCTGTTTAGTGAGTCTGTCAGATTAGAGGCAGTAGGGATGACCAGGGATGTTCTCTGTTTAGTGAGTCTGTCAGATTAGAGGTAGTAGGGATGACCAGGGATGTTCTCTGTTTAGTGAGTCTGTCAGATTAGAGGCAGTAGGGATGACCAGGGATGTTCTCTGTTTAGTGAGTCTGTCAGATTAGAGGCAGTAGGGATGACCAGGGATGTTCTCTGTTTAGTGAGTCTGTCAGATTAGAGGCAGTAGGGATGACCAGGGATGTTCTCTGTTTAGTGCGTCTGTCAGATCAGAGCAGTAGGGATGACCAGGGATGTTCTCTGTTTAATGAGTCTGTCAGATTAGAGGCAGTAGGGATGACCAGGGATGTTCTCTGTTTAGTGAGTCTGTCAGATTAGAGGCAGTAGGGATGACCAGGTATGTTCTCTGTTTAGTGAGTCTGTCAGATTAGAGGCAGTAGGGATGACCAGGGATGTTCTCTGTTTAGTGAGTCTGTCAGATTAGAGGTAGTAGGGATGACCAGGGATGTTCTCTGTTTAGTGAGTCTGTCAGATTAGAGGCAGTAGGGATGACCAGGGATGTTCTCTGTTTAGTGAGTCTGTCAGATCAGAGGCAGTAGGGATGACCAGGGATGTTCTCTGTTTAGTGAGTCTGTCAGATTAGAGGTAGTAGGGATGACCAGGGATGTTCTCTGTTTAGTGAGTCTGTCAGATTAGAGGCAGTAGGGATGACCAGGGATGTTCTCTGTTTAGTGAGTCTGTCAGATTAGAGGCAGTAGGGATGACCAGGGATGTTCTCTGTTTAGTGAGTCTGTCAGATTAGAGGCAGTAGGGATGACCAGGGATGTTCTCTGTTTAGTGCGTCTGTCAGATCAGAGCAGTAGGGATGACCAGGGATGTTCTCTGTTTAGTGAGTCTGTCAGATTAGAGGCAGTAGGGATGACCAGGGATGTTCTCTTTTTAGTGAGTCTGCCAGATCAGAGGCCGTAGGGATGACCAGGGATGTTCTCTGTTTAGTGAGTCTGTCAGATTAGAGGCAGTAGGGATGACCTGGGATGTTCTCTGTTTAGTGCGTCTGTCAGATCAGAGCAGTAGGGATGACCAGGGATGTTCTCTGTTTAGTGAGTGAATTGGACTATTTCCTGTCCTGCTAAGCATTCAAAATGTAATGAGTACTTTTGGGTGTCAAGGAAAATGTATGGAGTAAAAAGTACATAATTTTCTTAAGGAATGTAGTGAAGTAAAAGTAGTATAAATAGTAAAGTAAGGTACAGATACCCAAAAAACTACTTAAGTAGTACTTGAAAGTATTTTTACTTAAGTACTTTACACCACTGCCGATACATAATGAAAAATACATTACAAACAAAAATAGTTTACAATTTACATACATTTAAGAACATTAGCATGTAGACATTACAGACTTACATACAGTATATAAAAAATACAACTAAAGACACACAAATGTATT
>NC_138297.1:59490000-59637500 GCF_965601325.2 Salmo salar
CTGAACTTCCATTGGAATCAGCCATGCTGCCATAGCCAATTTAATCCTCAATACTAACTCCCTTTTCAAGCCCCACATCAAGCAAAGCCTCTAAAACACATAACCTTCTGCAATTTTCTCATCATTTCATGCATTCACCTAAAGGGGCTCTCCTTCCGTCTCCTCAGAAGAGCTGAAGACAGTAAAACACACTCCTTCAACCCCACTACCCCTAGGGCCACGGCAGACGAGTAGTAGGAGAAAATACATCTATAGAGAGAGAGAGAGAGAGACACAAAGAGAGACACAAAGAGAGACACAGAGAGAGACACAGAGAGAGACACAGAGAGAGAAAGGGTAATGATGCCATCTTTCACAGGCCCTCATCCCACCTCCCTCCTGTCTGTTGAGAGTTGCCGGGAGTGTCAGCAGGGTATCTGTATGCAGTGTTACCCCGGTAATTCAGACACACCATGAGCAGAGCTGCAACAGAACGGGGTGCGACTTAACACCCCCCCCCCCCCCCCCACGAGGCCCTATACTGTTTGGGCAACATATGTTCTAGCAGTGGGATTGATGTTCCTGTTACAGCTAGACTTACTGTAGATGGTTACGTTCCTGTTACAGTTAGACTTACTGTAGATGGTTATGTTCCTGTTACAGCTAGCCTTACTGTAGACGGTTATGTTCCTGTTACAGCTAGACTTACTGTAGACGGTTATGTTCCTGTTACAGCTAGCCTTACTGTAGACGGTTATGTTCCTGTTACAGCTAGACTTACTGTAGATGGTTATGTTCCTGTTACAGCTAGACTTACTGTAGATGGTTATGTTCCTGTTACAGCTAGCCTTACTGTAGATGGTTATGTTCCTGTTACAGCTAGACTTACTGTAGATGGTTATGTTCCTGTTACAGCTAGCCTTACTGTAGATGGTTATGTTCCTGTTACAGCTAGACTTACTGTAGATGGTTATGTTCCTGTTACAGCTAGACTTACTGTAGATGGTTATGTTCCTGTTACAGCTAGACTTACTGTAGATGGTTATGTTCCTGTTACAGTTAGACTTACTGTAGATGGTTATGTTCCTGTTACAGCTAGACTTACTGTAGATGGTTATGTTCCTGTTACAGCTAGACTTACTGTAGATGGTTATGTTCCTGTTACAGTTAGACTTACTGTAGATGGTTATGTTCCTGTTACAGTTAGACTTACTGTAGATGGTTATGTTCCTGTTACAGCTAGCCTTACTGTAGATGGTTATGTTCCTGTTACAGTTAGACTTACTGTAGATGGTTATGTTCCTGTTACAGCTAGACTTACTGTAGATGGTTATGTTCCTGTTACAGCTAGACTTACTGTAGATGGTTATGTTCCTGTTACAGCTAGACTTACTGTAGATGGTTATGTTCCTGTTACAGCTAGACTTACTGTAGATGGTTATGTTCCTGTTACAGCTAGACTTACTGTAGATGGTTATGTTCCTGTTACAGCTAGACTTACTGTAGATGGTTATGTTCCTGTTACAGCTAGCCTTACTGTAGATGGTTATGTTCCTGTTACAGTTAGACTTACTGTAGATGGTTATGTTCCTGTTACAGCTAGACTTACTGTAGATGGTTATGTTCCTGTTACAGCTAGCCTTACTGTAGATGGTTATGTTCCTGTTACAGTTAGACTTACTGTAGACGGTTATGTTCCTGTTACAGCTAGCCTTACTGTAGATGGTTATGTTCCTGTTACAGCTAGACTTACTGTAGACGGTTATGTTCCTGTTACAGTTAGACTTACTGTAGATGGTTATGTTCCTGTTACAGTTAGACTTACTGTAGATGGTTATGTTCCTGTTACAGCTAGACTTACTGTAGATGGTTATGTTCCTGTTACAGCTAGACTTACTGTAGATGGTTATGTTCCTGTTACAGCTAGACTTACTGTAGATGGTTATGTTCCTGTTACAGCTAGACTTACTGTAGATGGTTATGTTCCTGTTACAGCTAGACTTACTGTAGATGGTTATGTTCCTGTTACAGCTAGACTTACTGTAGATGGTTATGTTCCTGTTACAGCTAGACTTACTGTAGATGGTTATGTTCCTGTTACAGTTAGACTTACTGTAGATGGTTATGTTCCTGTTACAGTTAGACTTACTGTAGATGGTTATGTTCCTGTTACAGCTAGCCTTACTGTAGATGGTTATGTTCCTGTTACAGTTAGACTTACTGGTTATCTCTTCTCTGTGGTTCTTCTTCACTCTCCTGCCTGGCATTCTTGGTCTGAGTTCAGTTTTTTGTCAACTAGTCTTGTTGTTGTTGGGATTTATTGCTGGTTTAAAGGTAGGTTATAGTGCAGCTGTGCCCATAGTGAATATCCTTTGGTGAGGGATTGGAGACTAGGCACATACGACTAGGAGCAGTAGGTTTTCCTGGTCAGGTCTCACGGTTAGGAAAACCTCATGGCCCTACCCTATAGACACAAGAATGGAACCACAGTAGAGGCTGGAACCACAGTAGAGGATGGAACCACAGTAGAGGCTGAAACCACACTAGAGTGTGAAACCACACTAGAGTCTGAAACCACACTAGAGGCTGGAACCACACTAGAGGCTGGAACCACACTAGAGGCTGGAACCACACTAGAGGCTGAAACCACACTAGAGGCTGAAACCACACTAGAGGCTGGAACCACACTAGAGGATGAAACCACACTAGAGACTGAAACCACACTAGAGACTGAAACCACACTAGAGACTGAAACCACACTAGAGGCTGAAACCACACTAGAGTCTGAAACCACACTAGAGACTGGAACCACACTAGAGCCTGAAACCACACTAGAGGCTGAAACCACACTAGAGGCTGAAACCACACTAGAGGCTGAAACCACACTAGTGCGTGAAACCACACTAGAGGCTGAAACCACACTAGAGTCTGAAACCACACTAGAGGCTGGAACCACACTAGAGGCTGAAACCACACTAGAGGCTGGAACCATACTAGGCTCAGTAGAAGTTCAATAGAACCAGCGTTCTCTCCAGCTTCTCATTAATCCACATTGTTTCATTAGTCCGCCCTATTGATTTAGTTGCCTTTGTAATTACTATTCACCAGGAAGAGGTGATATCCCACTGGGTACAGACGTCAGCTCAACGTCTATTCCACGTTGGTCCGACGTAATTTCATTAAAACGACTTGGAAACAATGTTGATTCAACCAGTTTGTGCCCAGTGGGATGATGATGGGAGAATGTGGATTGGAGTGTGCACTCTGTCTGTCTGTCTGTCTGTCTGTCTGTCTGTCTGTCTGTCTGTCTGTCTGTCTGTCTGTCTGTCTGTCTGTCTGTCTGTCTGTCTGTCTGTCTGTCTGTCTGTCTGTCTGTCTGTCTGTCTGTCTGTCTGTCTGTCTGTCTGTCTGTCTGTCTGTCTGTCTGTCTGTCTGTCTCTCTCTCTCTCTCTCTCTCTCTCTCTCTCTCTCTCTCTCTCTCTCTCTCTCTCTGATACTTTGGGAAAGTTGATGAATCATAGAAAGCTTTGTGTATTCTGTAAGGAAAGGAAAGAGGAGTTCTAGATATTGACTTCTGTACAGACGTTTGTCCGCCTTCCTAAATGGGTTTCAATACACAGTGAATTCTTGCCACATATCTCCATGCATTCATTTTACCGCAAGCTGTGGTGTAGGCTATTAGATGTCTCAGCCATAGAACTCCCCAACCCCACAGCCACCCACACAGCTAAATGTGTTCCCATGGCAACGTGACCGTTCCCCCTCCTCAGCGTAGTTCCCAGTCACCTGCAGAAGTATGCTAGGGGGTGCCAACGAGCCCATATGAGGTGACATTGAGATAGGCGTTGACGTCCGGTGTTTGAGTGACTGGGATAGAAAGGCTTGACTCTGTACCAGCACCTTGTGTTTTTTAAGGTAACTTTGTGTGTTTTAAGGTAACTTTGTGTGTTTTAAGGTAACTTTGTGTGTTTTAAGATAACTTTGTGTGTGTGTGTTTTAAGATAACTTTGTGTGTTTTAAGGTAACTTTGTGTGTTTTAAGATAACTTTGTGTGTTTTAAGATAACTGTGTGTTTTAAGGTAACTTTGTGTGTTTTAAGGTAACTTTGTGTGTTTTAAGATAACTGTGTGTTTTAAGGTAACTTTGTGTGTTTTAAGGTAACTTTGTGTGTTTTAAGGTAACTTTGTGTGTTTTAAGATAACTTTGTGTGTTTTAAGGTAACTTTGTGTGTTTTAAGATAACTTTGTGTGTTTTAAGATAACTGTGTGTTTTAAGGTAACTTTGTGTGTTTTAAGGTAACTTTGTGTGTTTTAAGGTAACTTTGTGTGTTTTAAGGTAACTTTGTGTGTTTTAAGGTAACTTTCTGTGTTTTAAGATAACTTTGTGTGTTTTAAGGTAACTTTGTGTGTTTTAAGGTAACTTTGTGTGTTCTAAGGTAACTTTGTGTGTTTTAAGATAACTTTGTGTATAGGAAGGCAGTAATGTGCCAAGTAGCTCTTGTAGACATGTTTGATGTCAGTGTCACTATGCTCCAAATTGCCTGACAACTGACGGTATAGTAATTCAATGAATTGAATGGTCTCTGTACTATGTCCATGTCAGTGGAGGCTGCTGAAGGGAGGACGGCTCATAATAATGACTGGAACAGAGTGAATGGAAATGCATCAAACACATGGAAACCATTCTGCTCAAGCCATTACCACAAGCCCGTCCTCCCCAATTAAGGTGCCACCAGCCTCCTGTGGTGCATGTGATTCCATGACACATGTAGGGGAGTGTAAAATCAACTGTCAAGTTGCTTTTCACATTTAATGTATTCAATTTCAGAACATGGGAGAATCACTATGAAACTATAAGGTATATTTGTGTTGGTAGACCACCTAACAATGATAGTCTTCCTACTGCCTAATCCTACTGACCTGTACTGTAACACAACTGTCCTCAAATTCCCTCCTGAGCCTGGGAATCTGAGTTTTCCTCTGTGCTTTCATTGGACACAGAGCTCCAGGCAGTCTACCTCAACTAGAACCCTCAACAAGCTTGGCCAGGTTTAAGGTTAGCCTGTTGTAGTACAGCTGCAAGCGCTGTATTTCCCCACTATCAGAGTCGGGGTAAAGGACATCATCCTCTCAGTACAGGGATGGGATGGGAAAGCACTAAGCGTTGTGTTGTGTTCCGAGGCTTATTTCTCCTCCTCCCCCGTTCTGCACTGTCATCGCGATTCTCCTGGAAAGCAGTGATTGGGCTATCCCAGACCTTCTACCTTCTATCGTATACCATCCAACCCACTGCCAGATAGCTGCAGGGTGAGTGGTGTGTGTGTGTGTGTGGTGTATGTGAATGTTTGTGTGTCTCTCTATCTCTCTCTCTCTCTGGGAAAAGCAATGCGATCAGGTAAAGCAGGCAGAAAATCTAAGTAACACAGCCAAACTGTGGAGAGGGGAAGCAGGGAGGAGAAGGGGGGAGATTACTGTTGCATCCCAGGCTTTCCCCCTACCACTGGGGCCTGGTGGAGTGGTAGCAAAACTGTCTTCTATGTTTAAGCCACAGGCTCTGATGAGAGAGGGAGAGGAGAGGATGAAGAGTGATCGGTAAGCATAACGGACGACATTCAGGTTAACCCAATAAGGGTTATAAACACAGACGATTAACAGTGGCAGCATTAACTCTTTGTGTGTGTGATACTGTGTGTGTGACACTGTGTGTGTGTGTGTGTGATATTGTGGGTGTGATATTGTGTGTGTGATACTGTGTGTGTGTGATACTGTGTATTTAATAATGTGTGTGTGTGTGTGTGATATTGTGTGTTTAATACTGTGTGTGTGTGTGTGATATTGTGTGTGATACTGTGTGTGTGTGATATTGTGTGTATGATACTGTGTGTTTGTGATACTATGTGTGTGTGATATTGTGTGTGTGATACTGTGTGTGTGTGATACTGTGTGTGTGTGTGATACTGTGTGTTTAATACTGTGTGTGTGTGATACTGTGTGTTTAATACTGTGTGTGTGTGATACTGTGTGTGTGATACCGTGTGTGTGTGATACTGTGTGTGTGTGATACTGTGTGTGTGTGATACTGTCACGACCTGACCAGTATAAGGGTTATTTGTTATTGTAGTTTGGTCAGGACGTGGCAGAGGGTATTTTGTTTATGTGGTTCGGGGTGGTGATTTATTTAGTAGGGTGTTGGTTTAGTTAGTTCCGGGTTTTTGGGGTTATGTTCTAGGTTTGTATTTCTATGTGGTCTCTAGTCTTTTGTATTTCTATGTCTAGTTTATTGGGGTTGGACTCTCAATTGGAGGCAGGTGTTTTCTAGTTGCCTCTGATTGAGAGTCCTATATATGGGTATGTGTTTGGTTAAGTGTTTGTGGGAGATTGTTTCTTGTTTTGCCTGTGTGAGCATGACAAGACTGTTTTGCTGTTTGTGCGTTCTTCGTTTTTGGTATTTTGGTGTTCTCTTTATTTTAAATAAATAACAAGATGAGCATCCACATTCCTGCTGCGTTTTGGTCCTCTATTCCCGACGACAGCCGTTACAGATACTGTGTGTGTGTGATACTGTGTGTTTAATAGTGTGTGTGATATTGTGTGTGTGGGATATTGTGTGTGATTGTGTCTGTGTGTGTGATACTGTGTGTGTGAGAGATACTGTGTGTGTGATATTGTGTGTGTGTGATACTGTGTGTGTGTGATACTGTGTGTTTGATACTGTGTGTGTGATACTGTGTGTGTGTGATACTGTGTGTGTGTGATACTGTGTGTTTGATACTGTGTGTGTGATACTGTGTGTGTGTGATACTGTGTGCTTCAAGGGGAAGATTCCACCCTGGATTTATGATGCCCAGAGTCATTTAATCATCACTGTCCTCGCTCTCCATTCTCCTCAAAGACACTTCTTTGTCCCCCTCGGCCATTACCGCCCAAATATGTCACCAACGACACTACGTGCGTGTCAAAGATTTACGGCGGGAAGACCAACCCCCTCCTTTCTGTGTGTGTGACCTCTCTCTAAAAGGAGGACTGAGAGGTCCTCTCTCTAAAAGGAGCATTGAGAGGTCCTCTCTCTAAAAGGAGAACTGAGAGGTCCTCTCTCTAAAAGGAGAACTGAGAGGTCCTCTCTCTAAAAGGAGGACTGAGAGGTCCTCTCTCTAAAAGGAGAACTGAGAAGTCCTCTCTCTAAAAGGACAACGGAGAGGTCCTCTCTCTAAAAGGAGCATTAAGAGGTCCTCTCTCTAAAAGGAGAACTGAGAGGTCCTCTCTCTAAAAGGAGCACTGAGAGGTCCTCTCTCTAAAAGGAGCACTGAGAGGTCCTCTCTCTAAAAGGAGGACTGAGAGGTCCTCTCTCTAAAAGGAGAACTGAGAGGTCCTCTCTCTAAAAGGAGAACTGAGAGGTCCTCTCTCTAAAAGGAGAACTGAGAGGTCCTCTCTCTAAAAGGAGAACTGAGGTCCTCCCTCTAAAAGGAGAACTGAGAGGTCCTCTCTCTAAAAGGAGAACTGAGAGGTCCTCTCTCTAAAAGGAGGACTGAGAGGTCCTCTCTCTAAAAGGAGAACTGAGAGGTCCTCTCTCTAAAAGGAAAACTGAGGTCCTCTCTCTAAAAGGAGAACTGAGAGGTCCTCTCTCTAAAAGGAGAACTGAGAGGTCCTCTCTCTAAAAGGAGGACTGAGAAGTCCTCTCTCTAAAAGGACAACGGAGAGGTCCTCTCTCTATAAGGACAACGGAGAGGTCCTCTCTCTAAAAGGAGGACTGAGAGGGCCTCTCTCTAAAAGGAGGACTGAGAGGTCCTCTCTCTAAAAGGAGGACTGAGAGGTCCTCTCTCTAAAAGGACAACGGAAAGGTCCTCTCTCTAAAAGGAGGACTGAGAGGTCCTCTCTCTAAAAGGAGGACTGAGAGGTCCTCTCTCTAAAAGGAGGACTGAGAGGTCCTCTCTCTAAAAGGAGGACTGAGAGGTCCTCTCTCTAAAAGGAGGACTGAGAAGTCCTCTCTCTAAAAGGAGGACTGAGAAGTCCTCTCTCTAAAAGGACAACGGAGAGGTCCTCTCTCTAAAAGGAGCATTGAGAGGTCCTCTCTCTAAAAGGAGAATTGAGAGGTCCTCTCTCTAAAAGGAGCATTGAGAGGTCCTCTCTCTAAAAGGAGAACTGAGAGGTCCTCTCTCTAAAAGGAGCATTGAGAGGTCCTCTCTCTAAAAGGAGCATTGAGAGGTCCTCTCTCTAAAAGGAGCATTGAGAGGTCCTCTCTCTAAAAGGAGAACTGAGAGGTCCTCTCTCTAAAAGGACAACGGAGAGGTCCTCTCTCTAAAAGGAGAACTGAGAGGTCCTCTCTCTAAAAGGACAACGGAGAGGTCCTCTCTCTAAAAGGAGAACTGAGAGGTCCTCTCTCTAAAAGGAGCATTGAGAGGTCCTCTCTCTAAAAGGACAACGGAGAGGTCCTCTCTCTAAAAGGAGCATTGAGAGGTCCTCTCTCTAAAAGGAGAATTGAGAGGTCCTCTCTCTAAAAGGAGAACTGAGAGGTCCTCTCTCTAAAAGGAGCATTGAGAGGTCCTCTCTCTAAAAGGAGAACTGAGAGGTCCTCTCTCTAAAAGGAGAACTGAGAGGTCCTCTCTCTAAAAGGAGAACTGAGAGGTCCTCTCTCTAAAAGGAGAACGGAGAGGTCCTCTCTCTAAAAGGAGCATTGAGAGGTCCTCTCTCTAAAAGGACAACGGAGAGGTCCTCTCTCTAAAAGGACAACGGAGAGGTCCTCTCTCTAAAAGGAGAACTGAGAGGTCCTCTCTCTAAAAGGAGAACGGAGAGGTCCTCTCTCTAAAAGGAGCATTGAGAGGTCCTCTCTCTAAAAGGACAACGGAGAGGTCCTCTCTCTAAAAGGAGCATTGAGAGGTTAAGTTCTGCTCATCTCCCTCTTCTCCCAAGCATTTTTAGCTGTGGTGACACCGTGCCAAAGAGGAAGACGTGCTATATGTTATGTAATAGCATGAATGGTCAGAGGGTCAAGTCTTCAGGGCAAATCCTCAAGTGGCCAGCCTGTTAGCAGACTCTTTAGAGTGTGAATGTGGGTTAGAGAGAAGAGAGACGGTATGAATGTGTGTTAGAGAGAAGAGAGATGGTATGAATGTGTGTTAGAGAGATGGTATGAATGTGTGTTGGAGAGAAGAGAGATGGTATGAATGTGTGTTAGAGAGAAGAGAGATGCTATGAATGTGTGTTGGAGAGAAGAGAGATGGTATGAATGTGTGTTAGAGAGATGGTATGAATGTGTGTTAGAGAGATGGTATGAATGTGTGTTAGAGAGATGGTATGAATGTGTGTTAGAGAGAAGAGAGATGGTATGAATGTGTGTTGGAGAGAAGAGAGATGGTATGCATGTGTGTTAGAGAGATGGTATGAATGTGTGTTAGAGAGAAGAGAGATGGTATGAATGTGTGTTAGAGAGAAGAGAGATGGTATGAATGTGTGTTAGAGAGAAGAGAGATGGTATGAATGTGTGTTAGAGAGAAGAGAGATGGTATGAATGTGTGACAGTGACTGGCATATGGATGTGGTGGTGAGGCAACATCCCAGAGTACGCAGTCCGGATGTTCCCCTCCTCTCTTCGGTCAGGGCTCAGTGAAGGGTTGAGGATAGTGTGTGTGTACAGAGGAGCTGTAGGAGGGGATTTGAGGTAAGGAGAGGGACCCCTGGGGTATGAGCTTATTTAGGTCTGCGATTGATAGCTCGGGGGGGGGGGGCATCCTGCAGCGCTAGGCTCCATCATTAGTGCTGACTGGCTTAGAGGCATGCTGGTGCAGAGTGTGGGGCTGTGTGTGACTGTGTGTGACTGTGTTGCTGTGTGTGACTGTGTGTCACTGTGTGGGGCTGTGTGGGGCTGTGTGTGACTGTGTGTGACTGTGTGTTGCCGTGTGTGACTGTGTGTCACTGTGTGTGACTGTGTTGCTGTGTGTGTGTGACTGTGTGTTGCTGTGTATGACTGTGTATGACTGTGTGTGGCTGTGTGTGACTGTGTGTGACTGTGTGTGTGTGTGGCTGTGTGTGGCTGTGTGTGATTGTGTGTGATTGTGTTGCTGTGTGTGTGTGTGGCTGTGTGTGACTTTGTGTGACTGTGTGTGGCTGTGTGTAGCTGTGTGTGACTGTGTGTGACTGTGTTGCTGTGTGTGACTGTGTGTCACTGTGTGTGACTGTGTTGCTGTGTGTGTGTGACTGTGTGTGACTGTGTTGCTGTGTATGACTGTGTATGACTGTGTGTGGCTGTGTGTGACTGTGTGTGACTGTGTGTGTGTGTGGCTGTGTGTGGCTGTGTGTGATTGTGTGTGATTGTGTTGCTGTGTGTGTGTGTGGCTGTGTGTGACTTTGTGTGACTGTGTGTGGCTGTGTGTAGCTGTGTGTGACTGTGTGTGACTGTGTGTGACTGTGTTGCTGTGTGTGACTGTGTGTGACTGTGTGTCACTGTGTGGGGCTGTGTGTGACTGTGTGTGACTGTGTGTTGCTGTGTGTGACTGTGTGTTGCTGTGTGTGACTGTGTTGCTGTGTGTGACTGTGTGTCACTGTGTGTGACTGTGTGTGACTGTGTGTGACTGTGTTGCTGTGTGTGACTGTGTGTCACTGTGTGGGGCTGTGTGTGACTGTGTGTGACTGTGTGTTGCTGTGTGTTGCTGTGTGTGGCCGTGTGTGACTGTGTGTCACTGTGTGTTGCTGTGTGTGTGTGGCTGTGTGTGACTGTGTTGCTGTGTGTGACTGTGTTGCTGTGTGTGACTGTGTGTCACTGTGTGTGTGTGTGTGGCTGTGTGTGACTGTGTGTGACTGTGTGTGTGTGTGGCTGTGTGTGACTGTGTGTGGCTGTGTGTGATTGTGTGTGATTGTGTGTGATTGTGTTGCTGTGTGTGTGTGGCTGTGTGTGACTTTGTGTGACTGTGTGTGGCTGTGTGTAGCTGTGTGTGACTGTGTGACTGTGTTGCTGTGTGTGACTGTGTGTTGCTGTGTGTAGCTGTGTGTGACTGTGTGTGACTGTGTTGCTGTGTGTCACTGTGTGGGGCTGTGTGTGACTGTGTGTGACTGTGTGTGACTGTGTTGCTGTGTGTGACTGTGTGTCACTGTGTGTGGCTGTGTGTGACTGTGTGTTGCTGTGTGTGGCTGTGTGTGACTGTGTTGCTGTGTGTGTGTGGCTGTGTGTGACTGTGTGTGACTGTGGCTGTGTGTGACTGTGTGTGTCTGTGTGTGGTTGTGTGTGTTTGTGTGTTATTTTGTTGCTGTGTGTGTGATTGGCTGTGTGTGACTTTGTGTGACTGTGTGTGGCTGTGTGTAGCTGTGTGTGACTGTGTGTGACTGTGTGACTGTGTTGCTGTGTGTGTCTGTGTGGCTGTGTGTGGGTGTGTGTGGCTGTGTGTGACTGTGTGTGACTGTGTGTGACTGTGTGTGGCTGTGTGTGACTGTGTGTGACTGTGTGACTGTGTGTGGCCACCCCAATAGGACAGATTTGGGTTGTTTGTGTAGACCCCCTTCCCTAACCATCACCCTCAGGCACCTGTCAGTCCTGCAGAGAGAATATTCCAGAATCTTCCCAGATCTGTATCTCCTCCCTCCACTAGTTTCTCAATGGGATTTTATACCATGTCTAGCTTTTCACTGAGTTCAGTAAACCAGCTTCCCTTCTATGCTGTTTCTGTCCGTTAGTCTTTCTCCATACATTCTCCGTTGTAGTATCAATCTCCGATGCATTATGCATATAGTTATCCCAATGGAATTGTCACAATTATTGATCATTATTGAGAATTATCAGCAATTATGGTTATACGCTTAAATAGCAGTCACATCTGCTTCTTTAAATCTAAATCTAATTTTTTCCCCAAGATGGCATAGCAGTCAGACGTCCGTTGGCCTCCTCTTGTCGTGTCCCGTGTATATATATATTTACATATTTTCTTCGCATATCTTTTTATACTTTTTTTTTCGAAAACCTCAACCTCAAAACACTCTCCTGCAACCTGACTCACCAATTAAAAAAAAAAAGTATTATTTACCTCAAAACTGAAATCCTCAATAGAAGCTAGGCAGAGGTTAGCCAGAGGCTGGCCAGCTCACTGGCTAACGTTGGAGTTCAGCTAGCCACGGTTGGCGGTCATCAGCTATCCCTTAGCTCGAAAAGCTATCGCCAGTTTTGTACAGCGTGACTCAGACTAGAGCATACCGGACCTATTTTCTCTCCATATCCCTGGATTTCTACCGCAGGCTCTGGACATTTACACCTGGATCTTACAGCCAGCTAGCTGCTACCCGAGTGACTATTGGCTAACGTCGGTCCCGGAGCTAACATCAATTATTCCGGAGCTAGCCAGCTGAAGAGTTCCATCAGCCACTCCTGGGCTACAATCACCTATCCGGACCCGTTTTACTGCCGATGCGGAGCCCCATCGGGCCTTCACGACTGGACTACCGATGTTATCTGCCCGAGGGAGTTATCCAACTGGCCCCTCCGTCGCGACGTAACCTGAACGCCCATCTGCGGCCCGCCAAACGTTAGCTGTCTTATCGGCTGCTATCTTAATAGGTCTATCGGACAATTTTCTTGGGCCACTATAACTATTTTGCCAATTGGACTGGTCCCCCCTACCACACGGAACCCCACTAATCTACACATGGAAACGCAGGAGGTGGCTAAACACAGACCTCCCTCCATCTTCTGCCAGCTTGCTACCTATGGCCCGGCTAGCTGTCTGAATCTCACTTGGACATTTATGATCACTCGGCTAAGCATGCCTCTCCTTAATGTCAATATGCCTTGTCCATTGCTCTTCTGGTTAGTGTTTATTGGCTTATTTCACTGTAGAGCCTCTAGCCCTGCTCATTATACCTTATCCAACCTTTCAGTTCCACCACACACACATGCTATGACATCTTCTGGTTTCAGTGATGTTTCTAGAGACAATATCTCTCTCATCATCACTCAATGCCTAGGTTTACCTCCACTGTATTCACATCCTACCATACCTTTGTCTGTACATTATACCTTGAAGCTATTTTATCGCCCCCAGAAACCTGCTCCTTTTACTCTCTATTCAGGACGTCATAAACGACCAATTCTCATAGCTTTTAGCCGTATCCTTATCCTACTCCTCCTCTGTTCCTCTGGTGATGTAGAGGTGAATCCAGGCCCTGCAGTGCCTAGCTCCACTCCTATTCCCCAGGCGCTCTCTTTTGATGACTTCTGTAACTGTAATAGCCTTGGTTTCATGCATGTTAACATTAGAAGCCTCCTCCCTAAGTTTGTTTTATTCACTGCTTTAGCACACTCTGCCAACCCGGATGTCCTAGCCATGTCTGAATCCTGGCTTAGGAAGTCCACCAAAAACTCTGAAATCTTCATCCCTAACTACAACATTTTCAGACAAGATAGAACGGCCAAAGGGGGCAGTGTTGCAATCTACTGCAGAGATAGCCTGCAAGTCTCTCACCGTTGCTGCCTGCTATAGACCACCCTCTGCCCCCAGCTGTGCTCTGGACACCATATGTGAACTGATTGCCCCCCATCTATCTTCAGAGCTCGTGCTGCTAGGTGACCTAAACTGGGACATGCTTCACACCCCAGCCATCCTACAATCTAAGCTTGATGCCCTCACATAAATTATCAATGAACCTACCAGGTACCACCCCAACGCTGTAAACACGGGCACCCTCATAGATATCATCCTAACCAACTTGCCCTCTAAATACACCTCTGCTGTTTTCAACCAAGATCTCAGCGATCACTGCCTCATTGCCTGCATCCATAATGGGTCAGCGGTCAAACGACCTCCACTCATCACTGTCAAACGCTCCCTGAAACATTTCAGTGGGCAAGTCTTTCTAATCGACCTGGCCCGGGTATCCTGGAAGGATATTGACCTCATCCCGTCAGTAGAGGATGCCTGGTTATTTTTTTCGAAATGCCTTCCTCACCATCTTAAATAAGCATGCCCCATTCAAGAAATTTAGGACCAGGAACAGATATAGCCTTTGGTTCTCTCCAGACCTGACTGCCCTTAACCAACACAAAAACATCCTGTGGCATTCTGCATTAGCATCGAACAGCCCCCGTGATATGCAACTTATCAGGGAAGTTAGAAACCAATATACACAGGCAGTTAGAAAAGCCAAGGCTAGCTTTTTCAAGCAGAAATTTGCTTCCTGCAACACAAACTCAAAAAAGGTCTGGGACACTGTAAAGTCCATAGAGAATAAGAACACCTCCTCCCAGCTGCCCACTGCACTGACGATAGGAAACTCTGTCACCTCTGATAAATCCACTATAATTGAGAATTTCAATAAGCATTTTTCTATGGCTGGCCATGCTTTCCACCTGCCTACCCCTACCGTGGTCAACAGCACTGCACCCCCCACAGCTACTCGCCCAAGTCTTCCCCATTTCTCCTTCTCCCAAATCCAGTCAGCTGATGTTCTTAAAGAGCTGCAAAATCTGGACCCCTACAAATCAGCCGGGCTAGACAATCTGGACCCTTTCTTTCTAAAATGATCTGCCGAAATTGTTGCAACCCCTATTACTAGCCTGTTCAACCTCTCTTTCGTGTCGTCTGAGATTCCAAAAGATTGGAAAGCAGCTGCTGTCATCCCCCTCTTCAAAGGAGGGGACACTCTTGACCCAAACTGCTACAGACCTATATCTATCCTACCCTGCCTTTCTAAGGTCTTCGAAAGCCAAGTCAACAAACAGATTACCGACCATTTCGAATCCCACCGCACCTTCTCCGCTATGCAATCTGGTTTCAGAGCTGGTCATGGGTGCACCTCAGCCACGCTCAAGGTCTTAAACGATATCGTAACCGCCATCGATAAGAAACAATACTGTGCTGCCGTACTCATTGACCTGGCCAAGGCTTTCGACTCCGTCAATCACCACATCCTCATCGGCAGACTCAATAGCCTTGGTTTCTCAAATGATTGCCTCGCCTGGTTCACCAACTACTTCTCTGATAGAGTTCAATGTGTCAAATCGGATGGCCTGTTGTCCGGGCCTCTGGTAGTCTCTATGGGGGTGCCACAGGGTTCAATTCTTGGGCCAACTCTTTCCTCTGTATACATCAATGATGTCGCTCTTGCTGCTGGTGAGTCTCTGATCCACCTCTACGCAGACGACACCATTCTGTATGCTTCTAGCCCTTCCTTGGACACTGTGTTAACAACCCTCCAGACGAGCTTCAATGCCATACAACTCTCCTTCCGTGGCCTCCAACTGCTCTTAAATACAAGTAAAACTAAATGCATGCTCTTCAACCGATCACTGCCTGCACCTGCCTGCCTGTCCAGCATCACTACTCTGGACGGTTCTGACCTAGAATATGTGGACAACTATAAATACCTAGGTGTCTGGTTAGACTGTAAGCTCTCCTTCCAGACTCACATCAAACATCTCCAATCCAAAGTTAAATCTAGAATTGGCTTCTTATTTCGCAACAACGCATCCTTCACTCATGCTGCCAAACATGCCCTCGTAAAACTGACCATACTACCGATCCTCGACTTCGGCGATGTCATTTACAAAATAGCCTCCAATACCCTACTCAGCAAACTGGATGCAGTCTATCACAGTGCCATCCGTTTTGTCACCAAAGCCCCATATACTACCCACCACTGCGACCTGTACGCTCTCGTTGGCTGGCCCTCGCTTCATACTCATCGCCAAACCCACTGGCTCCAGGTCAAGACCCTGCTAGGTAAAGCCCCCCTTATCTCCGCTCACTGGTCACCATAGCAGCACCCACCTGTAGCACGCGCTCCAGCAGGTATATCTCTCTGGTCACCCCCAAAGCCAATTCCTCCTTTGGCCGTCTCTCCTTCCAGTTCTCTGCTGCCAATGACTGGAAGGAACTACAAAAATCTCTGAAACTGGAAACACTTATCTCCCTCACTAGCTTTAAGAACCAGCTGTCAGAGCAGCTCACAGATTACTGCACCTGTACATAGCCCATCAATAACTTAGCCCATACAACTACCCCTTCCCCTACTGTATTTATTTATTTATTTTGCTCCTTTGCACCCCATTATTTATTTCTACTTTGCACTTTCCTCTACTACAAATCTACCATTCCAGTGTTTTACTTGCTATATTGTATTTACTTTGCCACCATGGCCTTTTTTGCCTTTACCTCCCTTATCTCACCTCATTTGCTCACATTGTATATAGACTTATTTTTCTACTGTACTATTGACTGTATATTTGTTTTACTCTATGTGTAACTCTATGTTGTTGTATGTGTCGAACTGCTTTGCTTTATCTTGGCCAGGTCGCAATTGTAAATGAGAACTTGTTCTCAACTTGCCTACCTGGTTAAATAAAGGTGAAATAAGTAAAATAAAATGTACCAATATTTGACTTTGTAAAAGCATGAGACGTGGCAATAAATTGCATAAAAAGCTGAATTCTATTTTTCCGATGCGACGGTGTCACCATTGCCTGATGACTTGATGAGGGGACGACCCCGGCAGGTTTCTCGTGAAGCTAGTTGTCGACGACCGTGTTATTTGTTTCATGGCCTGTCACTTTCCTCCATAATGCAAAAACAGAGCGCTTTTGGAGTGCTGCCAGCCCGATTTCACTCGCTCCTTCCTCTGACCTTTTGAAAAAGCTTATTTCCATCTCTCTCTCACCCTCTATCATCTCTCTCTCTCTCTCTCTCTCTCTCTCCTTTCATTTTTTCCTCTCAGGTAAAGCAGTGGTTGTAATTTGTCGCCTGTTTCCAGAGATGGGAGAGAATGGGCTAGCTCAGCTGTGGAGAGCTGTGACAGATTCTTTCAACTATTCTTTTCTCTGTCTCTTAGACTATGACAATGGATTGCAAAGTCTCTGTGTGTCTCTCTGTGCCTTGAGTTATATCTATCTACCTGCGCTCTAAATGGGAACTGTTTGGATGATATTTCATGTATTCTGTACAAATATAAGGCTAAGAGTGGATCGTCTCTTTGAGTCAACCAGCTCTCATAGTCTCACGTCACAATTAGACTCTCATCCATGTTTCTCAAATGTCAAATTCAGAAGTTATTCCAAACGTCACATTTTGAGATGTTTAAGGTTAAGTTTAGGCATTAAAACCTTTTACTGCAGCGGGCTAAATCAGGGTCACCCACAGCGTTTCTTTGTAGTCTTAAACATATCTACCTTGAAACAAAAGTATGGTTATGGGCTTAAAAAAAGAAGACGCCTGTATCATGTCAGATATAAAGTTGAAATGTATTACATTTTGAGTTTGTATCCCAATATTACACTTTATATACATCACAGAACACTGACATATAACAAAACCGTTTGATATAGAAACACCAGATTTTCAGTGGGTTTTTAATTGTTTATAAATTATAAAATTATGAAAAATATGAATAACATTCCACCGATGAGGCCACTAGGTCATTTGACTGCAGGAAAGGGCTATCTCTGAATTGTTTCGGTTAAGGTTAAGTTCAGGCGTTAACTCCCAATTCTTAAGGTTAGACTTGAACTCCAAATGTTAAGGTTTGGGATAGGCTTTAAACAAAAATACAAAAAATAACTTTGTATTACTGGATTCAAACTTGGAATCTTTGGAATCAGCGGCAGATGCTTACACCCATCTGCCATCCTGTCCACAACGACCTCGCTAAACCAAAACCTACTTAAAGGTAGCAGAGCTCACTGTTGCCCCTAGTGGCTGGTTTCCACATCATCTCCCAATGACCTCGCTAAACCAAAACCTACTTAAAGGTAGCAGAGCTCACTGTTGCCCCTAGTGGCTGGTTTCCACATCATCTCCCAACGACCTCGCCAAACCAAAACCTACTTAAAGGTAGCAGAGCTCACTGTTGCCCCTAGTGGCTGGTTTCCACATCATCTGCCAACGACCTCGCCAAACCAAAACCTACTTAAAGGTAGCAGAGCTCACTGTTGCCCCTAGTGGCTGGTTTCCACATCATCTCCCAACGACCTCGCCAAACCAAAACCTACTTAAAGGTAGCAGAGCTCACTGTTGCCCCTAGTGGCTGGTTTCCACATCATCTCCCAACGTCCTCAGACATGGATGGATGTTGAATACTGACTTGTATCACGGGTGACCTGGCAGCTTTGAGTCCACATGATTCCCTGAGAAATTGTAGCGTAGATTATAGCCATGATTACAACATATACATTGATGAGACTGTTTAAGGTTGTTTACTGTTTTCATGATGTCATTTGATAGTGGTCAGTGGACAACCCAGAGTGACCTCAATTAAACCCCTGGTTCTAAATCAGTAGAAGAAAATGTTTAAGACCCCAGACTCCTCCTCTGCTATAGACTCCTCCTCTGCTATAGACTCCTCCTCTGCTATAGACTCCTCCTCTGCTATAGATGCCTCCTCTGCTATAGACTCCTCCTCTGCTATAGACTCCTCCTCTGCTATAGACTCCTCCTCTGCTATAGATGCCTCCTCTGCTATAGACTCCTCCTCTGCTATAGACTCCTCCTCTGCTATAGACTCCTCCTCTACCATAGAGTTTTAGTGAGAGGCTGGGGGGGTAGAGTAATCCATGGGATCTACCCTAACTCAGTCACACAATGATGAGGACCACACAGATGTGCTCTTGTCCCCTGCCTGTGTGTGTGTGTGTGTGTGTGTGTGTGTGTGTGTGTGTGTGTGTGTGTGTGTGTGTGTGTGTGTGTGTGTGTGTGTGTGGGTAGGGATGAACAGGAGCTCATAGATGGGGTATGGTGGATTAACACAGTCCAATCCCATGTCCTTTGTACAGTGGTGCACAATCCTAAGCTTGTTTCAACACACACACACACGCACGCACGCACCCCCATACACACACACAGAAGAGAGATAAATTAAAACTGCAGTTGAACGGTTTATAATAATCATCATAAAGCATGTGATTATCAGGCATTCATGTCTAAGAAGTTAATCTTCTAGGTCAAGTCTGTTTAGCTCCACCGTGCAGCCAGGGTTATATAGAGAGACAGACAGAGAGAGCAGAGAGAGAGAGTCATATCCACCTAAAGGGATCGATTACTGATGATTACTGGCCTGGTTTGTAGTGATGTAACGTTCCACACGCCATCGAACAGACCTGATCTCATTATCTCCCGGTGCAGACAGGACATACGATTTGCCCGGTGATTCACTGGTTGTGGCACGTCAACAGTCTGGTGGTTTTTGCCACCGAACAAGCTTGCAGCAGTTAGACTGAGCAATGAGGGTAAAGTGATGAATGTAGTAATGAGGGTAAAGTGATGAATGTAGCGATGAGGGAAAAGTGATGAATGTAGCGATGAGGGAAAAGTGATGAATGTAGCGATGAGGGAAAAGTGATGAATGTAGCGATGAGCGAAAAGTGATGAATGTAGTGATGAGGGAAAAGTGATGAATGTAGTGATGAGGGAAAAGTGATGAATGTAGTGATGAGGGAAAAGTGATGAATGTAGTGATGAGGGAAAAGTGATGAATGTAGTGATGAGGGAAAAGTGATGAATGTAGCGATGAGGGAAAAGTGATGAATGTAGCGATGAGGGAAAAGTGATGAATGTAGCGATGAGCGAAAAGTGATGAATGTAGCGATGAGGGAAAAGTGATGAATGTAGTGATGAGGGAAAAGTGATGAATGTAGTGATGAGGGAAAAGTGATGAATGTAGTGATGAGAGAAAAGTGATGGATGTAGTGATGAGGGAAAAGTGATGAATGTAGCGATGAGGGAAAAGTGATGAATGTAGCGATGAGGGAAAAGTGATGAATGTAGCGATGAGGGAAAAGTGATGAATGTAGTGATGAGGGAAAAGTGATGAATGTAGCGATGAGGGAAAAGTGATGAATATAGTGATGAGGGAAAAGTGATGAATGTAGTGATGAGGGAAAAGTGATGAATGTAGCGATGAGGGAAAAGTGATGAATGTAGCGATGAGGGAAAAGTGATGAATGTAGCGATGAGGGAAAAGTGATGAATGTAGCGATGAGGGAAAAGTGATGAATGTAGCGATGAGGGAAAAGTGATGAATGTAGTGATGAGGGAAAAGTGATGAATGTAGCGATGAGGGAAAAGTGATGAATGTAGCGATGAGGGAAAAGTGATGAATGTAGCGATGAGCGAAAAGTGATGAATGTAGCGATGAGGGAAAAGTGATGAATGTAGTGATGAGGGAAAAGTGATGAATGTAGTGATGAGGGAAAAGTGATGAATGTAGTGATGAGAGAAAAGTGATGGATGTAGTGATGAGGGAAAAGTGATGAATGTAGCGATGAGGGAAAAGTGATGAATGTAGCGATGAGGGAAAAGTGATGAATGTAGCGATGAGGGAAAAGTGATGAATGTAGCGATGAGGGAAAAGTGATGAATGTAGCGATGAGGGAAAAGTGATGAATGTAGTGATGAGGGAAAAGTGATGAATGTAGTGATGAGGGAAAAGTGATGAATGTAGTGATGAGGGAAAAGTGATGAATGTAGTGATGAGAGAAAAGTGATGGATGTAGTGATGAGGGAAAAGTGATGAATGTAGCGATGAGGGAAAAGTTATGAATGTAGCGATGAGGGAAAAGTGATGAATGTAGCGATGAGGGAAAAGTGATGAATGTAGCGATGAGCGAAAAGTGATGAATGTAGCGATGAGGGAAAAGTGATGAATGTAGTGATGAGGGAAAAGTGATGAATGTAGTGATGAGCGAAAAGTGATGAATGTAGCGATGAGGGAAAAGTGATGAATGTAGTGATGAGGGAAAAGTGATGAATGTAGTGATGAGGGAAAAGTGATGAATGTAGTGATGAGAGAAAAGTGATGGATGTAGTGATGAGGGAAAAGTGATGAATGTAGCGATGAGGGAAAAGTGATGAATGTAGCGATGAGGGAAAAGTGATGAATGTAGCGATGAGGGAAAAGTGATGAATGTAGTGATGAGGGAAAAGTGATGAATGTAGCGATGAGGGAAAAGTGATGAATATAGTGATGAGGGAAAAGTGATGAATGTAGTGATGAGGGAAAAGTGATGAATGTAGCGATGAGGGAAAAGTGATGAATGTAGCGATGAGGGAAAAGTGATGAATGTAGCGATGAGGGAAAAGTGATGAATGTAGCGATGAGGGAAAAGTGATGAATGTAGCGATGAGGGAAAAGTGATGAATGTAGTGATGAGGGAAAAGTGATGAATGTAGCGATGAGGGAAAAGTGATGAATGTAGCGATGAGGGAAAAGTGATGAATGTAGCGATGAGCGAAAAGTGATGAATGTAGCGATGAGGGAAAAGTGATGAATGTAGTGATGAGGGAAAAGTGATGAATGTAGTGATGAGGGAAAAGTGATGAATGTAGTGATGAGAGAAAAGTGATGGATGTAGTGATGAGGGAAAAGTGATGAATGTAGCGATGAGGGAAAAGTGATGAATGTAGCGATGAGGGAAAAGTGATGAATGTAGCGATGAGGGAAAAGTGATGAATGTAGCGATGAGGGAAAAGTGATGAATGTAGCGATGAGGGAAAAGTGATGAATGTAGTGATGAGGGAAAAGTGATGAATGTAGTGATGAGGGAAAAGTGATGAATGTAGTGATGAGGGAAAAGTGATGAATGTAGTGATGAGAGAAAAGTGATGGATGTAGTGATGAGGGAAAAGTGATGAATGTAGCGATGAGGGAAAAGTTATGAATGTAGCGATGAGGGAAAAGTGATGAATGTAGCGATGAGGGAAAAGTGATGAATGTAGTGATGAGAGAAAAGTGATGAATGTAGCGATGAGGGAAAAGTGATGAATGTAGCGATGAGGGAAAAGTGATGAATGTAGCGATGAGGGAAAAGTGATGAATGTAGCGATGAGGGAAAAGTGATGAATGTAGTGATGAGAGAAAAGTGATGAATGTAGCGATGAGGGAAAAGTGATGAATGTAGTGATGAGGGAAAAGTGATGAATGTAGCGATGAGGGAAAAGTGATGAATGTAGTGATGAGGGAAAAGTGATGAATGTAGTGATGAGGGAAAAGTGATGAATGTAGCGATGAGGGAAAAGTGATGAATATAGTGATGAGGGAAAAGTGATGAATGTAGTGATGAGGGAAAGTGATGAATGTAGTGATGAGGGAAAAGTGATGAATGTAGTGATGAGGGAAAAGTGATGAATATAGCGATGAGGGAAAAGTGATGAATGTAGCGATGAGGGAAAAGTGATGAATGTAGCGATGAGGGAAAAGTGACAAAAGGAGTGGTAGCTTAGTTGTATTTGAAAGGGTTATGGTGGTTGAACTTGATGGTGTCAGCACTGGGGTTGTTATTAGTGGTTGAACTTGATGGTGTCAGCACTGGGGTTGTTATTAATGGTTGAACTTGATGGTGTCAGCACTGGGGTTGTTATTAATGGTTGAACTTGATGGTGTCAGCACTGGGGTTGTTATTAATGGTTGAACTTGATGGTGTCAGCACTGGGGTTGTTATTAATGGTTGAACTTGATGGTGTCAGCACTGGGGTTGTTATTAATGGTTGAACTTGATGGTGTCAGCACTGGGGTTGTTATTAATGGTTGAACTTGATGGTGTCAGCACTGGGGTTGTTATTAATGGTTGAACTTGATGGTGTCAGCACTGGGGTTGTTATTAATGGTTGAACTTGATGGTGTCAGCACTGGGGTTGTTATTAATGGTTGAACTTGATGGTGTCAGCACTGGGGTTGTTATTAATGGTTGAACATGATGGTGTCAGCACTGGGGTTGTTATTAATGGTTGAAATTGATGGTGTCATCACTGGGGTTGTTATTAATGGTTGAACTTGATGGTGTCAGCACTGGGGTTGTTATTAATGGTTGAACTTGATGGTACCACTCTGTCGACACATTGGCCCGCACTGTCTCGATTAAGGGTGTTGACTGGAGGACTCTACCATAGTACCATCCCATCTCATCAATTGCACAGAGAGGAGAAACCGTTTCAACCACAAACCTACACATACACGCCCCTCAGTCTCTCCATAGGAATAACACTGCAGCACTATACACCCAGAGTCCTTTCAGCCTCAAGCACACAGACCCAATCATTATAGTGTCAAATAGAAGAGGAGAGGCTCGAGACAGAGGCAGGAGCGAGGGGGACATTTCAGTTTTTGTGAAAGGAGACAGAGGCTGAGGGGGATTTGAGTCTGCGAGATACACGGTTAGAGAGAGAGGGAAGGAAAGAGAGGAGGAGAGTAGTAGGACGTGTCGGGACTGAAGATGGTGCTGGGCGGCTGCCAATAGAGGAGAGAGCTGATTTGTCTACACGGTCTGCATTTCTTCCTGCTGGTTTACAGGGGGAATAAGGGAGTTTGGGAGGAGAGGAGATGTAGAGAGAGAGAGAGTTGAGGAAAGAGAAGCTGTGTGAACGTGCCTCGTGAAAACAACTATCATCCATATTATCTAGGAACACCTGTATAATGTGTTGTGTTTGGCTTGTCGCTAATGATGCATCCTGGTAATGAGATCATTCATGAATTGATCGATTAGTCTCTATTCTAGTCTATTGATCTAACACCAACGTATTATATAGGCCTACATAAGACCTTGTAGGGCTAATATCTGGCTTACTGTATAGTCCAGTGACCTCATACAACATATCGTATGATAATGTCTGCATGCTAATATATGAGTCTCAATGGTAATCCATTCACTCTTATAGCATCCAATAAACCAACCAGAAGTACTGTAAACAGGCTACAGTTGATGAATGGAAATAGATGGCCTATTGATAGACTCTCCTTTTGGCGACGTGGTTATTTGATCTTCCTGTCTGATTTGCGTAGTCTTGTGGGGACGTGTCCGTCCGGGCCTAATTGAATAGGGTGTCTTCATCAAGTCCCCATAATGGCCCTAGGATCCCCGCCGTGCCCCAACAGAGGTAGGACACACACTGTGGCCATTCAGGAAGCAGCTCCAGAGTCTAACCCAATAAGAGGAGGACGATGACCGAGGCCCAGTAATCTGCCCCGATAACACACTCCGCAGACCGACGTCAGGCTGCATCAGTCCTGATAGCACAGGAGCCCACCGTGAGCCAAGAGTGACTGTGTGTGTGTGTGTGTGTGTGTGTGTGTGAGAGAGAGAGTAGACAGAAAGGAGGGAGGGAGACAAATTCCAATTGGCTATACTTAAACTCTTTAACATCATCCTTAGCTCTGGCATCTTCCCCAATATTTGGAACCAAGGACTGATCACCTCAATCCACAAAAGTGGAGACAAATTTGACCCCAATAACTGCTGTGGGATATGCGTCGACAGCAACCTTGGGAAAAATTATCATTAACAGCAGACTAGTTCATTTCCTCAGTGAAAACAATGTACTGAGCAAATGTCAAATTGGCTTTTTACCAAATTACAGACCCTGCACACCCTAATTGACAAACAAACAAATCAAAGCAAAGGCAATGTCTTCTCATGCTTTGTTGATTTCCAAAAAGCTTATGCCTCAATTTGGCATGAGGGTCTGCTATACAAATTGATGGAAAGTGGTGTTCGGGGAAAAACATACGACATAATAAAATCCATGTACACAAACAACGGTGTGCGGTTAAAATTGGCAAAAAACACACACATTTCTTTCCTCAGGGCTGTGGAGTGAGACAGGAATGCAGCTTAAGCCCCACCCTCTCCAACATAAACTCAGCAAAAAAAGAAATGTCCCTTTTTCAGGACCCTGTCTTTCAAAGATAATTCGTAAGAATCCAAATAACTTCACAGATCTTCATTGTAAAGGGTTTAAACATTATTTCCCATGCTTGTTCAATGAACCATAAACAATTTATGAACATGCACCTGTGGAACGGCCGTTAAGACACTAATAGCTTACAGACGGTAGGCAATTAAGGTCACAGTTATGAAAACTTAGGACACTAAAGAGGCCTTTCTAAACACCAAAAGAAAAGATGCCCAGGGTCCATGCTCATCTGCGTGAATGTGCCTTAGGCATGCTGCAAGGAGGCATGAGGACTGCAGATGTGTCCAGGGCAATAAATTGCAACGTCCTTACTATGAGACGCCTAAGACAGCGCTACAGGGAGACAGGACGGACAGCTGATCATCCTTGCAGTGGCAGACCACGTGTAACAACACCTGCACAGGATCGGTACATCCGAACATCACACCTGCGGGACAGGTACAGGATGGCAACAACAACTGCCCGAGTTACACCAGGAATGCACAATCCCTCCATCAGTGCTCAGACTGTCCGCAATAGGCTGAGAGAGGCTGGACTGAGGGCTTGTAGGCCTGTTGTAAGGCAGGTCCTCACCAGACATCACCGGCAACAATGTCGCCTATGGGCACAAACCCACCGTCGCTGGACCAGACAGGACTGGCAAAAAGTGCTCTTCACTGACGAGTTGCGGTTTTGTCTCACCAGGGGTGATGGTCGGATTCGCGTTTATCGTCGAAGGAATGAGCGTTACACCGAGGTCTGTACTCTGGAGCGGGATTGATTTGGAGGTGGAGGGTCCATCATGGTCTGGGGCGGTGTGTCACAGCATCCTTGGAGATTGTTGTCATTGCAGGCAATCTCAACGCTGTGTTTACAGGGAAGACATCCTCCTTTCTCATGTGGTACCCTTCCTGCAGGCTCATCCTGACATGACCCTCCAGAATGACAATGCCACCAGCCATACTGCTCGTTCTGTGCGTGATTTCCTGCAAGACAGTGTTCTGCCATGGCCACCGAAGAGCCCGGATCTCAATCCCATTGAGCACGTCTGGGATCTGTTGGATCGGAGGGTGAGGGCTAGGGCCATTCCCCCCAGAAATGTCTGGGAACTTGCAGGTGCCTTGGTGGAAGAGTGGGGTAACATCTCACAGCAAGAACTGGCAAATCTAGTGCAGTCCATGAGGAGGAGATGCACTGCAGTACTTAATGCAGCTGGTGGCCACACCAGATACTGACTGTTACTTTTCATTTTGACCCCCCCTTTGTTCAGGGACACATTATTCCATTTCTGTTAGTCACTTGTCTGTGGAACTTGTTCAGTTTATGTCTCAGTTGTTAAATCTTGTTATGGTCATTCAAATATTTACACGTTAAGTTTGCTGAAAATGAACGCAGTTGACAGTGAGATGACGTTTATTTTTTTGCTGAGTTTATATATCAACCAATTGGCGAGGCCCCTAGAACTGTCTGCAGCACCCGGCCTCACCCTACTACGATCTGAATTCAAATGTCTACTGTTTGCTGACTGTACCAGTGCCTTGTTCACTAAGGACAGTGCCACCCACTATCTGGGGAATTTGTGTGTGTGTGTGTGTGTGTGTGTGTGTGTGTGTGTGTGTGTGTGTGTGTGTGTGTTTAGTTCACCAAAACCAGAAACCAAACATACTAATATATATAAAAACTCAGAGCGAGACCTTGGCTGTGAAGGAGGATGATAGAATGTGTGTGTGTAGCATTGTGTGTGTTTAGCATTGTGTGTGTGTGTGTGCAGCACTGTGTGTGTAGCATTGTGTATGTGCCGCACTGTGTGTTGCATTGTGTGTGTGTGTGTAGCATTGTTTGTGTGTAGCAGTGTGTGTGTGTGTGTAGCATTGTGTGTCTGCGTCTGTGTGTGTGTGTGCAGCTCTGTGTGTGTAGCAGTGTGTGTGTGTAGCAGTGTGTGTGTGTGTGTGTGTGTGTGTGTGTGTGTGTGTGTGTGTGTGTGTGTGTGTAGCAGTGTGTCTCTAAACCTCGGACTGCTAAAGAGGATTAGAGGGTCTCTGATCAGGGACCGAGGGAGAGCGAGATGGAGAGAGAGGGAGAATGAAAGAGGGAGAGAAAAGAGAGGACAGGCAGATGTCAACAGTTTCTCTCAGATCCAGTGGATTTTGTCTGTCTGGTGTCTTGGCCAGGCCTCTGCTTTGAAATGCACTGACTTGAAGGAAAAGGGAAAGGAGAAACAGATATCTAGAATTGACTTTTGCTGCCCAACGCATTCTCACATCAAACAAGGATTCCCAGCATCAGCTGCTGCATAGCATTCTCACATCATAACTCTTCCCTGACTTTAAAATGACGTTCATCACCTAGGTCTGTGTAATCACATAAGAAGGATGTGAGTTACTCTTACGGTATGAAATACACATTGAACCTTCGTGTTGACATAACCTGAGGTGGTTCCGTGGGATATCAAGGGCCTAATCTGGAATTAGAGTTCCTAACCTTGATCTTCCAGGGGCATCTGACGGCAGTAATCTCAACCCTAATCCTGTTCTTAATGTAAACCCTCCCTCCCTCCCTCCCTCCCTCCCTCCCTCCCTCCCTCCCTCCCTCCCTCCCTCCCTCCCTCCCTCCCTCCCTCCGACCTTAGCTAACTCTCCTTCCCTACCTATCTCACTCTCCTTTCCTCCTTAGCTACCTCTCCTTCCTGAGCTGTTTGCTTGTGTTGTGTGATGTTAGGGACTAGTTTTGTTTTTACCAGGAGCAGAGGCACAGCCCGAGCCTACAATAACTTAGAAGGATGATGCCCTGCCTTTGTAGGATGATGCCCTGCCTTTGTAGGATGATGCCCTGCCTTTGTAGGATGATGCCCTGCCTTTGTAGGATGATGCTCTACCTTTGTAGGATGATGCTCTACCTTTGTAGGATGATGCACTAACTTTGTAGGATGATGCACTAGCTTTTTAGGATGATGCTCTGCCTTTGTTGCAGGTGTAATAAGCTTGAAACTGCCATGGTACATGATCAGTGTGTGTGTTTGTGTGTGTATGTGTGTTTGTGTGTGTGTTTGTGTGTGTGTGCGGTTGTTTATTTCAACAAGCTTATGTGTGTGTTTGTATAGTCTCACCGGTTTGCGTGTGTGTGTGTGTGTGTGTGTGTGTGTGTGTGTGTGTGTGTGTGTGTCTGTGTGTGTGTGTGTGTGTGTGTGTGTGTGTGTGTGTGTGTGTGTGTGTGTGTGATAGATTATCTTGGGTGAGTGCAGGGTGTTTTCCTATCCCAGCTCAGTGAGTTGTACTGTAGGGTGAGTAGTAACTGTTATCCCTGTGATCATTGCCAGGGCTCAGTGGGAGCTGCAGGGATTAGTCTGTTAATCTGAACCACCTCTCCTCCATGCCACCGTGCCACCTCCACTGACGGGCATGGCCATCACGCTGAAGTGAGTGACCTCCTGGAAGGGCAGCAAGAGGACAGGAGCATAGCATATCTAGTTGTAGACTAGACTGGATCCGTTTGTACTCTCTTCTTCTCTCTCGCCTTTCTCCTGGATCTTTCTCTTTCTTTAATGTAGGGTCATAGCATGTCTAACTGTAGACTGTACACCTCTCTGTCTGTCCTCTTTACCTCCCTTCTTCCCTCTGTTCTCTCATTCTATTATAGTATCATAGCATCTCTAACTGTCTCTGTTCTCTCATTCTATTATAGTATCATAGCATCTCTATCTGTCTCTGTTCTCTCATTCTATTATAGTATCATAGCATCTCTATCTGTCTCTGTTCTGTCTGTCTGCCTCTCTCACTGTGTCCCTCCTGTCTCTTTTATCAGGAGGTATTGTCTTATTACAGCCTGATCTGTTTACCTGGGTGTTGGTATCATTTCCATCTATGTGTGTTGTTGTCATCTCTCTCCATTCACCCTGTGACAGATTACCGCCCCATAAAAGTGTAAAGATCTGGGTGGGTTTTGTGAATGTAAAGGATTATACTGTAATTACCCTACTTTTCCCACTCATAATCTCCCGTAATCCCATTTGACTCATATGTTTTGTGTTAGATATTTCTGAACGGGTTTTTATATCTGGAGAAGTTAATCTGTTTACAAAAGAGTCAGACAGTTTTCTCTCAATGTTCCAGATGTATTTCCACCATGAAGATGTCGACATACGTTCAGTGTTCCAGTGCTCCTACTCATTATCTAACCTATTCAACCTGTTAATAGCTGGAGTGGGATGTGTCTTGGTTCAGCTATGCAGTGGTTGGCCTTGACTAGCTCTAGTAATCAACTACTTTCCAAACAGTAAGCTAGCTGTAACCTCTGAAATACCCGTGTTCTCATCACTCAATATCAGACATATCTATTGTTGGAGCCTTGTGCTTGTTGTTTACGTGTGCTATTATCTATTAGACAGATGGGCTGAGAGCCAGACTATATTATGCAGTCTACACCCCTTCTGTCTGTCTGTATGTCTGTCTGTATGTCACTGTCACAGTCTTATTGTATGTCTGTATGTCACTGTCACAGTCTTATTGTATGTCTGTATGTCTCTGTCACAGTCTTTCTGTCACAGAATTTCTGTCTGTCTGCCACAGTCTGTCAGTCTGTCTCTGTCTGTCCGTAATGTCTGTCCATATGTCTGCCCGTCTGTCTGTCTGTCTGTGCCACAGTCTGTCTCTCTCTCCGTCAAAGTCTGTCTGTCTGTCTGTCTGTCTGTCTGTCTGTCTGTCTGTCTGTCTGTCTGTCTGTCTGTCTGTGCCACAGTCTGTCTCTCTCTCCGTCAAAGTCTGTCACAGCCTGTCTGTCTGTCTGGCCGTCAGTCAGTCTGTCTGCCCGTCTGTCCATCCGTCTGTCACAGTCTGTCACAGTCTGTACAGTCTGTTACTGTCTGTCCAACTGCCAGTCTGTCTGTCTTTCTGTCTTTCTGTCTGTCTCTGTCTGTCACTAGGTTCGCCTTATCTCAGGTTCACAGGTGGGAGGCAGACTGAGCGAGCGAACGAGAGAGAGAGAGAGAGGGAGATGGAGAGGGAGACAGAGAGACTTGGAGCCTCTTCCCTTGACAGAGTGTAACCTTGACGATGCCTCTCCACCTGGTTGGCATGGATCGGCTTAGACACCCCCAGAGGAACCGATCAATATTTCTGTTGCTTGTTTTTGACTTCCCTCTCCTTCCTCCTCCTCCGCCTCCTCTCTTCTCTGCTTCTTTCTTTCTCTGCCATAGGATGTTATCTGATTTAGCTGGTTTGTTTGTGGCGCACGCCTCACTGTCTCTCCCCATCTCTCACCGTCTCTCCCCGCAAACCTAATAATGGCTCTAATTTGGGCACAGTTTAGGGATGCTAACGCAATTTGTGTTTTGGTTTTTTTCAGGAACAAATACTTTTTTCTTCATGAAAAAGCATAAATATCCAATTATTTCTGAAAGCGGAGAGCACGTGCAGTACACACCCACACACACACACACACACACACACACACACACACACACACACACACACACACACACACACACACACACACACACACACACACACACACACACACCTCAGATTGTACTGCATGGTGTTTTTGCCCACATTTCCAGCGAAGCACTGAGTGTGAGAGTGTGGCACCAAACATGAATTCATTAGCACCCTTTGATGTGCTGGTGCAGTATGTGGTCTGGAGTTACTGTGTGTGTGTGTGTGTGTGTGTGTGTGTGTGTGTGTGTGTGTGTGTGTGTGATTTCTGTGGGCAGATCTGGCACTGAGACACACACACACTGCTTGGTACTCAGCATTAAGGAGATCGTTTGGGTGTCCTGTCCAGGGGCTGTACTTGTACATCAACCCACTGGGCAAAAACCGGTTGAATCAATGTTGTTTCCATGTCATTTCAACCCCCCAAAAATCTATGTGACGTCATTGACTCAACGTGGAAACCTGATTGGATTTGCAAAAAGTCATCAATTTAAGGGAATTTCATATTTTTTTACTTTTAACCTAAATCCAATGACATGGTGATTTCCTTTTACATTTCATGTTGAATTCACGGTAGTTGACAACTCAACCAAATGTAAATCAGAACTAGACGTTGAAATGACTTCTGTGCCCAGTGGGGAGCTGCCTCATGCGACAGAAACAAGAGATAAGCCAAGGCTTCTTACTTACTGTGTAGGAATGTGAAGAAAAGACACAATGTGGATGGAGATAAATAATGTGTTTGAATGTTTGGGGCTGTGTGTGTGTGTGTGTGTGCGTGTGCGTGTGCGTGTACGTGTGTGTGCGTGTGCGCATGCGTGTGTTCGTGTGTGTGTGTGTGTGGGGTTGTATGAAGCGGAACATGGCTGAGCGACTCAGGTGTAATTAATGGCGCGTGATGATCAGCAGGCAAATGCAAATAGGAGCTAAACGAGCTTCCCCGATGAGCAGGATAATTGCGTGTCACTGACGGTTTCAGGTCGCGATCATCATACATTCTTGAAGGCGCCGAAGCCAGCGGGTTATTTCTGTGTTAGTGTGTGTGCGAGAGAGAGAGAGAGAGAGAGAGAGAGGAGGGAGGGGGAGGGATAGAGTTTGCATGTGCAGTGTGTGTGTGTGTGTGTGTGTGTGTGTGTGTGTGTGTGTGTGTGTGTGAGTGTGAGTGTGTGTGAGTGTGTGTGTGTGTGTGAGTGCGTTTGCACCTGCTACAGAGAACAAGATGATATGTGTTCCCATCGACACTACAGGTGATATTTCACCTTCAATCCCTCCCTCCCTCCCTCCCTCCCTCCCTCCCTCCCTCCCCCTCCCTCCCTCCCTCCCTCCCTCCCTCTTTCTCTATTTTGCTATTTAAAGTTGAATGAAGTTGTTGAGGTATTTCCAGCTGAGCACTTTGTTATCCAGGTACTCTGTCCCCCGCTGGTAAATTAGAGTTGGGAGCTCACAGCCGCTCCCAGTGTAAGATTAATATTACAACAGGCCTTTATTTTTAGTCCAAGCAGAGAGCCCAATGCCCTTTCAGTAGTCCTCATGCAGCTCTGCTCCCCCTTACTGCTTCCTTTGACCACCTACTTCTTTCCCTTTGTCAAGGAGAAATTATTATTCTTTCTTTCTCCATCTTTCTCTATCCCTCTCTCTCTTTCTGGCGGTCACCCTCTCTCTCTGGCACTTACCCTGTTTCTCGCTGTCTCTGGCGCTCACCCTCACTCACCCTCTCACTCTCTATCGCTCTGTCTGAAATGTGTTAACCCATTGTCTGATTGGTTCGTTTCTCTCAGTAATATGAGTCAGAGTGAGTGTAATCAGATTGCAGCCCAGTCGGTGTGGTTCCATGATTGCTCCTCACCAGGAGATTTTACCTGGAGATCCCAAGTGGCTGTCTGATCGGAGCTACAGTTGAAGTCAGAAGTTTACATACACCTTAGCCAAATAAGTTTAAATTCAGTTTTTCACAATTCCTGACATTTAATCCTAGTAAGAATTCCCTGTCTTAGGTCCGTTGGGATCACCACTTTATTTTAAGAATGTGAAATGTCAGAATAATAGCAGAGAGAATGATTTATTTCAGCTTTTATTTCTTGCATCACATTCTCAGTGGGTCAGAAGTTTACATACACTCAATTAGTATTTGGTAGCATTGCCTTTAAATAGTTTAACTTGGGGCAAACATTTCGGGTAGCCTTCCACAAGCTTCCCACAATAAGTTGGGTGAATTTTGGCCCATTTCTCCTGACAGAGCTGGTGTAACTAAGTCAGGTTTGTAGGCCTACTTGCTCGCACACGCTTTTTCAGTTCTGCCCACAAATTTTCTATAGGATTGAGGTCAGGGCTTTGTGATGGCCACTCCAATACCTTGACTTTGTTGTCCTTATGCCATTGTGCCATGACTTTGGAAGTATGCTTGGGGTCATTGTCCATTTGGAAGACCCATTTGTGACCAAGCTTTAACTTCCTGACTGATGTCTTGAGATGTTGCTTTAATATATCCACATCCTTTTCCATCCTCATGATGCAATCTATTTTGTGAAGTGCACCAGTCCCTCCTGCAGCAAAGCACCCCCACAACATGATGCTGCCACCCCCGTGCTTCACGGTTGGGATGGTGTTCTTCGACTTGCAAGCCTCCCCCTTTTTCCTCCAAACATAACGATGGTCATTATTGCCAATAGTTATATTTTTTGTTTCATCAGACCAGAGGACATTTCTCCAAAAAGTACGATCTTTGTCCCCATGTGCAGTTGCAAACCGTAGTCTGGCTTTTTTATGGCGGTTTTGGAGCAGTGGCTTCTTCCTTGCTGAGCGACCTTTGAGGTTATGTCAATATAGGACTCGCTTTACTGTGGATATAGATACTTTTGTACCTGTTTCCTCCAGCATCTTCACACGGTCCTTTGCTGTTGTTCTGGGATTGATTTGCACTTTTCGCATCAAAGTACATTCATCTCTAGGATGATGGCTGCGTGGTCCCATGGTGTTTATACTTGCGTACTATTGTTTGTACAGATGAACGTGGTACCTTCAGGCGTTTGGAAATTGCTCCCGAGGATGAACCAGACTTGTGGAGGTTTACAATTTTTATCTGAGGTCTTGGCTGATTTCTTTTGATTTTCCCATGATGTCAAGCAAAGAGGCACTGAGTTTAAAGGTAGGCCTTGAAATACATCCACAGGTGCATCTCCAATTGACTCAAATTATTTCAATTAGCCTGTCAGAAGCATTTAAAGCCATGACATCATTTTCTTGAATTTTCCAAGCTGTTTAAAGGCACAGTCAACTTAGTGTATGTAAACTTCTGACCCACTGGAATTGTGATACAGTGAATTATAAGTGAAATAATCTGTCTGTAAACAATTGTTGGAAAAATTACTTGTCATGCACAAAGTAGATGTCCTAACCGACTTGCCAAAACTATAGTTTGTTAACAAGAAATTTGTGGAGTGGTTGAAAAACGAGTTTTAATGACTCCAACCTAAGTGTATGTAAACTTCCAACTTCAACTGTATCTGGCAGTGTGGGAGAAATAATCCCACTGGGCAAAAACAGGTTGAAACAACGTTCAAAACTGGTTGGTTGGATTTGCAAAAAGTCATCAACATAAGGACATTTCATTTTTTTTCACCCAATTTTTACCTAAATGACATGGTGACATTTTTTAAAATTAATTTCACATGAATCCACATTAGTTGACAACTCAACCAAATGTAAATCTAGACTAGACGTTGAACTGACGTCTGTGTCCAATGGGATGGGCTCAGCCTGACTAACACTGACTAATACATGTACATGTGTAGGCAATATGACAAGATAAGATACAATATTATATGATACAATACATTATTGTCCATTGTCATGGAAATTAATTTTGTTAGCCCAGAGGTACAGATTTAATTTGATCCCCCTGTTGCAGGAAAACTTTCCTGCATTGTAGGACATTTAAAACTTGCAGTGGAATGATCAAAGCCCCCTCTAGTGGCCTCATGGGTGGAATGTTGTTCATATTTTTTATAATTTCAATTGTCACATTGGTATAAAGGGATCGGGAGACAGGCGCAGGAATGCGTAATAGGGGTTTTTATTTACCCAAATTACAGCGTGCCGTGTAAAGGCACGGGGACGAAGACCAAAGAAACACGTATACAAAACACAGGGTTGAAACCCAAACAAAAGAGCGAGTAGTACCTCGAATAAATACACAATCGCACAATGATACCACACGGGATGAGACCCGTAATCATCTGCGCAATACACGTGGCACGAAAGCCAAAACAACACAGCACAGGTACTCACACGCCCAACGGACATTGGAACAATAATCAACCAGACAATGGTGAACAAAGGGCACACGTATACAATTACTAATCAGGGGAGATTATGGGGACCAGGTGTGCGTAATGACACAGTTCAGTTCCTAGAGGCCGGTGACGTAGACCTCCGAAACTGGTGCACGGAATGAGCAACAGTACCGGAGAGATCCGTGACATTAATCAACATTATATCAAACATTTCATTTTACATTTTTTTATATTTCAGTCTTCTGTGATGTATATAAAGTGTAATATTTGGATGCAAACTCAAAATTCTATAGATTTCAACTTTATATCTGACATGGTACAGGTGTCTTCTTTCTTCTAAGTCCATAACCATGTGTGTGAGCTGTATACTTTTGTTTCAAAGTAGATTTTTTTGGACTACCAAAAGACCCTGATTTAGGCCACTGCAGTAAAAGGTTAAACAGGCTTCTCAAGTTTCTAATTTCCACATTACATTTATAGACTTGATTTTGTGTCAATTTAATAATAATGCGCATAATAATTCACATTTCCTGTTGCTGCAGGATTACTTTCCTGCTGTAACAGACTGGCTCAAATTAAGATCCTACAGTGTCTTCATACAGTGCCTGTGTTTCAATTTCTCACCCATCTACACACAATACCCCATAATGACAAAGTGAAAACGTGTTTAGTAATTTTTGCAAATGTATTGAAAATGAAATACAGAAATATCTAATTTACATACGTATTCACAACCCTTACATCAATACTTTGTTGAAGCAACTTTAGCAGCGATGATTTTCTCAAGCTCTGTTAAATTAGATGGGGAGTGGCGGTGAACAGCAATCTTCAAGTCTTTCAACAGTTTTTCAGTGGGATTCAAGTCTGGGCTTTGGCTGGGCCACTGAAGGACTTTCACATTCTTGTTCTGAAGCCATTCCAGCACTGTTTTGGCTGTATGCTTGGGGTCATTGTCCTGTTGGAACGTAAATCTATGCCCCAGTCTAAGGTTGTTTGTACAAGGTTCTCATCAATGATTTGCCTGAATTTGGCTCCATTCATTGTTCCCTCTATCCTTACCAGTCTCCCAGGCCCTGCCGCTGAAAAGCTTCCCCATAGCATGATACTGCCACCACCAAGCTTCACAGTAGGGATGGTGTTAGATGGGTGATGAGCTGTGCCTGGTTTCTCCAGACATAGCGCTTTGCATTCAGGCCAAAGAGTTACATTTTTGTCTCATCAGACCTCAATCTCTTGCCTTATGATCTCAGAGTTTTTTACATGCCTTTTTGCAAACTCCAGGCATGCTGTCATGAGTGGCTTCCGTCTGGACCACTCTCCCATAAAGCCCAGATTGATGAAGTGCTGTAGAGACCGTTGCACTTCTGGCAGGTTCTCCCATCTCAGCCAAGGGACTCTGTAGTTCTGTCAGAGGGATCATTGGGTTCTTGGTCACCTCCCTGACCAAGGTCTTTCTTGCCTGGTTGCTTAGTTTGGTCGGACAGCCAGCTCCTGGGTAGTTCCATATTTTTTCTATTTCCTAATGATGGATACCACTGTGCTCTTGGAAACTTTCAACACACAGAAAAATGTTTATACCCTTCCCCAGATATGTGCCTCATCACAATTCTATCTTGGAGATCTACAGACAGTTCCTTGGACTTCATGGTATATTTTCTGCTCTGACATGCACTGTCAACTGTGGGAACTTATATAGACAGGTGTGTTTCTTTCTATGTCCGAACAATTTAATTGGCCACAGGTGGGCTCCAATCAAGTTGTAGTGACATCTCAAGGATGATTGAAGGAAATTGGATTTAGAGTGTTTTAACAAAAAGGTTTGAATAGTCATGTAATTTAGATATGTTCAATACATTTGCATCAAGAAAACATTGTGATTATGGGGTATTGTGTGTAGATGGGTAAGATTGTTTGCAATCCTTTTAGAATTCACGCTGTAACAAATGTGGAATAAGTCAAGGGGTATGAATACTTTCTGAAGTCCCTGTACATATTTACAATGCTGGAATGGCTTCAGAACAAGCATTTGTAAGTCCTTGAGTGGCCTAGCCAAAGCCCAGACTTGAATTCCATTGACAAACTGCGGAAAGGGGCCTCCCGAGTGGCGCAGCGGTCTAAGGCACTGCATCGCAGTGCTAGAGGCATCACTACAGACCCGGATTCGATCCCGGGTTGTATCACAACCAGACGTGATCGGGAGTCACATAGGGTGGCGCACAATTGGCCCAGTAGTTCTGGTTAGGGGAGGGTTTGGCCCAGGGGGCTTTACTTGGCTCATAGCGCTCTAGCGACTTCTTGTGGCGGGCCAGGCGTCTGCAGGAGGTCGTCAGTTGAACGGTGTTTCCTCCGACACATTGGTGCGGCTGGCTTCCGGATGAAGCGAGCGGGTTATAAGAAGCGCGGTTTGGTGGTTCATGCTTCGGAGGGCGCATGACTCAACCTTTGCCTCCCGAGCCCGTTGGAGAGTTGCAACGATGAGACAAGATCAAAATTGGGGAGAAAAAGAATTCAACAACAACAAAATTGTGGAAAAACCTGAAGATTGCTGTTCACCGCCACTCCCTATCTCATTTAACAGAGCTTAAACATCTGTAAGGAAGAATGGGAGAAAATCCCCAAATCCAGATGTACAGTACAAAACTGATGCAGACGACTCAAAGCTATAATCACCGCCAAGTAACTGGATACACACTCATTACAGAACACACATAGTCTCACTATCATACAATGCTAGAGCTACAATGAAGAGCAATGAATGTGAGACTTGTTTAGCATCAGTGTAATTAAAGCAAAAGTGTGTGTGTGTGTGTCAGCAGTGTTGTGGAGGCTGACCCTGGATACCACGCAGGTGATCACCTGTTCATAGGGGAGAGCTAATGAGCAGTTGGAAGCACAGGGGACCGCAGTGTTTACAGGAAATGCTCTCCTCATTTCCTCTTGGTGTGTTTATAATGTGTGTGTACATTGAATATGGATGTGTACCGTGTAGCCTTTGTTTCTATACGTGTAAACATACAGAACATACTCTATATGTATCTCTGTGTGTGCACTGTGCGTGCGTGTGTGTGTACTGTGTGTGTGTACTGTGCGTGTGTGTGTGTGTGTGTGTGTGTACTGTGTGTGTGTGTGTGTGTGTGTGTGTGTGTGTGTGTGTACTGTGTGTGTGTGTACTGTGTGTGTGTATAGGCAAGGAGGAACAGTAGTGTGATATTGCTGAGGCTTGACAAACGACCCAGGGACTGATGAGGCGCTTGTTTCTGCAACCACTAGCACTTCCTCCTAATTACTCCACCTCTGCCCATAAACTCTGTCTGTATGTATGTGTGTGTGTGCACGCTCCACCTCTATCCATAAACGGGGGTGTGTGTGTGTGTGTGTGTGTGTGTGTGTGTGTGTGTGGTGTGTGTGTGTGTGTGTGTGTGTGTGTGTGTGTGTGTGTGTGTGTGTGAGCGTGTGCGTGTGTGTGTGTGTGTGTGTGTACTGTGCGTGTGTGTGTGTGTGTGTGTGTGTGTGTGTGTGTGTGTGTGTGTGTGTGTGTGTGTGTGTGTGTGTGTGTGTGTGTGTGTGGGCCAGAATGTTAGAACTATGTCTCCTAGCCATGTCAGCAGGTGGGAAGCTCTATCTGAAGAAAAGAGGGAAAAATCAACAAAGCATGCAAATCACACTCTGAGGAGAGAATCAATTAGGAGTGGAGCAGCCTGGATGTGAGGGATGTGTGATGGGCTGTGAAGGATATGAAGGGGCTGGGCCCATGCAGAGACATAGAGATGGTGTATGACCGTAGATAACCCCCCGGGGTCCTGCATTAGCCATCTGAGAACACACAGTCCTCCACTCATCCCAGCAGGCCTCTCTCTCAGACTTTATACTCTCTTTATACCCTCTACACCCTCTCCTGTCTCTCTCTGAAAGGTTCAGATGGGTTTGGACTTGATAATGTACAGTTGAAGTCGGAAGTTTACATACACTTAGGTTGGAGTCATTAAAACTCGTTTTTAAACCAATCCACAAATTTCTTGTTAACAAACTATAGTTTTTGCAAGTCGGTTAGGACATATACATTGTGTATGACACAAGTAATTTTCCCAACAATTGTTTACAGACAGATTATTTCACTTATAAGTCTCTGTATCACAATTCTAGTGGGTCAGAAATGTACATACACTAAGTTGACTGTGCCTTTAAACAGCTTGGAAAATTCCAGAAAATGATGTCATGGCTTTAGAAGCTTCTGATAGACTAATTGACATAATTTGAGTCAATTGGAGATGCACCTGTGATTGTATTTCAAGGTCTACCTTTAAACTCAGTGCATCTTTGCTTGACATCATGGGAAAATCAAAAGAAATCAGCCAAGACCTCAGATAAAAAATTGTAGACCTCCACAAGTCTGGTTCATCCTTGGGAGCAATTTCCAAATGCCTGAAGGTACCACGTTTATCTGTACAAACAATAGTACGCAAGTATAAACACCATGGGACATGCAGCCGTCATACCGCTCAGGAAGGAGACGCGTTCTGTCTCCTAGAGATGAACGTACTTTGGTGCGAAAAGTGCAAATCAATACCAGAACAACAGGACCATGTGAAGATGCTGGAGGAAACAGGTACGAAAAGTATCTATATCCAGAGTAAAACGAGCCTATATCGACATAACCTGAAAGGCCGCTCAGCAAGGAAGAAGCCACTGCTCCAAAACCGCCATAAAAAAGCCAGACTACTGTTTGCAACTGCACATGGGGACAAAGATCGTACTTTTTGGAGCAATGTCCTCTGGTCTGATGAAACAAAAATAGAACTGTTTGTTCATAATGACCATTGTTATGGGGGAGGAAAAAGGGGGAAGCTTGCAAGCCGAAGAACACCATACCAACCGTGAAGCACGGGGGTGGCAGCATCATGTTGTGGGGGTGCTTTGCTGCAGGAGGGACTGGTGCACTTCACAAAATAGATGGATGGTATGATGAGGATGGAAAATTATGTGGATACATTGAAGCAACATCTCAAGACATCAGTCAGGAAGTTAAAGCTGGGTCGCAAATGGGTCTTCCAAATGGACAATGACCCCAAGCATACTTCCAAAGTTGTGGAAAAATGGCTTAAGGACAACAAAGTCAAGGTATTGGAGTGGCCATCACAAAGCCCTGACCTCAATCCTATAGAAAATGTGTGGGCAGAACTGAAAAAGCCTGTGCGAGCAAGGAGGCCTACAAACCTGACTCAGTTACACCAGCTCTGTCAGGAGGAATGGGCCAAAATTCACCCAACTTATTGTGTGAAGCTTGTGGAAGGCTACGTTTGACCCAAGTTAAACAATTGAAATGCTACCAAATACTAATTGAGTATATGTAAACTTCTGACCCACTGGGAATGTGATGCAAGAAATAAAAGCTGAAATAAATCATTCTCTCTTCTATTATTCTGACATTTCACATTCTTAAAATAAAGTGGTGATCCTAACTGACCCACGACAGGGCATTTTTACTAGGATTAAATGTCAGGAATTGTGAAAAGCACAGTTTAAATGTATTTGGCTAAGGTGTATGTAAACTTCCGACTTCAACTATATGTCTGTCTCTCTTTTTCTCCTCTCTCATTCTTCTACTTGCCTTATTGCCTTTTTATTGGTACAGTGCTCTGTATGATAAATATGTCTGATACTCTGTATGATAAATGTGTATGGGGATTCTTTATGTAGATGCAAGAATGTTGTCTTTTGTGTTTCCAACCTCATATTTCTCTTCTCTTCTCCAGGTATAGAATGACCTCAATCCCAAGAGAGGCCTGATCACGGATTGGCTGAGAGTACTGGACCGAGCCCCTTCTTGCCCTCCCTGACACCGCGGACCATGGAGTCCCACCACACCAGGACACAGACTTCCTGTCTTACCCTATGCTGCTTCCTGTTGGCCCTGGCCCCCCCTCTCTCATTGGCATCCAGGCCCCTCCCCCATGCCCCCGACGGCGCCACTATCATCACAGCCTCCATCGACACAGCCGAGGAGGAGGACTATAGCACATTCAGCACCGAGAACCCCGAGTGGAAGTTCAACCACGTGGCCGTGGACGAACGCAACGGCAACGTGTACCTGGGAGCGGTCAACCGCATCTACAAACTCTCCCCCGACCTAAACGTACAGGTGTATCACGAGACTGGCCCCGACGAGGACAACCGCAAGTGCTACCCGCCACGCATCGTGCAGCCCTGCAGCGAGCCGCTGTCCCTCACCAACAACGTCAACAAGATGCTGCTGATGGACTACCGGGAGAACCGGCTATTAGCCTGTGGTAGTCTCTATCAGGGCATCTGTAAACTCCTTCGTCTGGACGACCTGTTCAAGCTGGGAGAGCCCTTCCACAAGAAGGAGCACTACCTGTCCGGGGTCAACGAGAGCGGTTCGGTGTTCGGCGTCATCGTGTCGTACGGGGACTCATCGCCCGACAAGCTGTTTGTGGCCACGGCAGTGGACGGCAAGCCCGAGTATTTCCCCACCATCTCCAGCCGCAAGCTGGCGCGCAACTCGGAGGAGGACGGCATGTTCGCCTACGTCTTCCACGATGAGTTCGTGGCATCCATGATCAAAATCCCGTCGGACACGTTCACCATCGTGCCTGACTTTGACATCTACTACGTCTACGGATTTGGCTCGGGTAACTTCGTCTACTTCCTTACGCTGCAGCCGGAGATGGGGAATGGGCCGGCCACCGGCTCCTCCTCCGCGGGGCGAGAACAGGTGTACACTTCTAAAATAGTCCGGCTGTGTAAAGATGACACAGCCTTTAACTCGTATGTGGAGGTACCCCTGGGCTGTGTGAAGGGCGGCGTGGAGTACCGGCTCCTACAGGCGGCCTATCTCTCCAAGGCGGGTGCCATATTGGGGCGCTCGCTAGGTGTGGGGCCCGACGATGACGTCCTATTCACCATATTCTCTAAGGGCCAGAAGCGGCGGCCGCGCGAGGCTTCGCAGGAGTCAGCGCTGTGCGTGTTCGCCCTGCGCGAGATCAACGAGCGCATCAAGGAACGACTGCAGTCGTGCTACAAGGGCGAGGGCACCCTGGACCTGGCCTGGCTCAAGGTCAAGGACATCCGCTGCAGCAGCGCTGTGAGTACCAAACACACACACACATACACAGCGGTACTAACCAACTATTTTCACACCTGATCCATTGAATCAACGTCTTGATGACTGACCTTGTCATTCAACATCAATTTTGTTCACCACAAGCCAGTGTGGATAGTATGTTGAATACAGTCTGATTTTCCTTACGTTACCAATGCTGGAATACAAGAGTAGAGAGAGTAGTGAGTAGTGAGCTGTATTCAACTAGAACAGTGTTAAATCTGTTCTACATTCTGACAATGAAACACGTAATAACAAGAGGTGCATATTTACCGAGTATTTATTTTGTTCTACTAAATGAAAGGTGAAGGCTCATCACCCACACTACACAACAGAACCATAATGAGAGTTTTGTCTCACTCTAAAGGTGTATTAGAGGCACCATGTTTCTGGGTGGGCTGCTCCACCATTGGATTAATTTGAGGTGTTAACCAGCTCCGGTATCTGTTTCTCTATCCGGCTTAGAGGGTTGGGCAATTCACACTCACAAGTAATGAACATAATTTACCTCACTCCGTTGCGGCATTAGCAATTCAGTAACACATTTAATTTAATCTCTTCAGGTTAAATCTTACATCAGCGGTGTCTCTCAAAGCAGTAGCAGAGCTTCGATGTGACGCAACAGTATTTTGTTTATATTAGCTACCGCTCCTCCTCAGATAAAACGCAGACAAGCTGAAGAAAGTAGAAATGGACATTTCACTGAATAGCAGTCAGGCAGGGTTCTCCACAGCTGCTATGCTGTGCTGAACATTAGCTAGTAAACAAACCCATCAGTGGGTCTTAATGCAGGGGAGCTCGCCTCTTAGTCTAAAGAGCTTCCCTGCTATCTCTACTGTTCTCTATAGTTTCCTACAGTTACACTATAGGATTGACGAAGGCGCTGCGTAAAGTCACACAATCTGCACTTACATTGTGATTAATGCACTGTGTGGATGTTTCTGGAAACTGTCTAAAGTGATGGATGACGTTGCGTTGAGGTCTCTTCAAATTCCTCAGACTTTCCTGAGCTTGTTAGTGCTTGTGAGCCTCTCTTTCAGTTCATTTGGGGAGTGTTAAAAGTTGTACGGTCACAAAGATGAATTCATTCATTCATTGATCTGTGCTAGTGTATACAAGTCTGTACTGGTCTGACTGTACTGTGATTAAATACATAAAGTTGTCCCTATTGGTGCAACGACATGACTAATCTTAGTCTCTAGAGGAAGGGCGTGATTCTCCGATTCAACCCCTCTCTTCCTTTTTACAGTATGATTCAGAGAGACTCTCTCAACTGAAGAACAGAGACTTGTATCAGAGGCGTGCTGTGTTCTGCTCCTGGTGTTTCCGGCGAGGGATAAATCAGTGGCGGCGTGCGCCATCGTTGGGGTGGGGGGTGGGGGGGGGGGAGGACACGGGTTAGCGGTGAGGAATGGTGCCATTTCAGCACGCGCCACAGTTTGGCGGCTGCAGTATAAATTAGAGGCGGTCGACGTCACAAAGCCCCATCCTGGAGATGGATGGTCCTTACTCTCCCCTGGCCGCTCCATCACTATGGATACTAGGCCCTTTTCCCTTAAAGGCAGGGAGAAGCACTTTGATTATACGGCAAAGAAAAACACCACTAAACACATGATCTCTGAAGGTTCTGAAATGATTGATATTCAAGGAGGGGGGTTGCATAAATGATTGCCTGGATTTACAGGAATATGACTTCAAACACATGTTCATATATAGAGGCAGGCAGGCACACACGCACACACTCACACACGCACACACAAACCCTCACACATATACACATACACACACACGCAAACACACACACGCACACACACACACACACACACACGCACACACTCACACACGCACACACAAACCCTCACACACACACACACGTACACACACGTACACACAAACACACACAAATTAGTAAGTGATTAGAGGTAAATGGCGGGGTGTCTGTGTTGTTCTTGGATCTTTGCACAATGGGAACATGTTGTATGACAAGATACAGAGATGGGGGATGACACAAGACAGAGAGAGAGATAACCTACTACAGTAGCTGTGTATGTGTGGGGGAGATGTCTCCCTAGTATCACACGGATAATTTTACACAAATCCTGGTTGTTAGTCCCAATTAATTCCTCGCTCTCTTTTCAATAATGCATGAAGGGGAACGCCCCCCCCCCAGCACGCGACATCTTGAATGTTGCCAGAAATGTAGTTCAAGTCATCATTCGCTCTCTTCCCTCCAAATGCAGCAGCCAAGATAGTCACAGGCTCCAAACACAGGGCTTTAGAGCAGAGAGGAGAGAGACTGCATGGCAGAGAAGCAACAGCAGCTAGTAACAGCTAGTAGCTTTGGGTTTGTGCTCATATAAAAGTCTAATGAGGAACCATAGAACCACAGAGAGAGATCAAGAGAAGGCCCTCTCTCTCTCTCTCTCTGTCTCTCTGTCTCTCTCTCTCTCCTGCTCTCTCTTACTCTCCCCATCTCTCTCTTTCTCTGTTTCTCTTTTGCTCTCTCTCTCTCTCTCTCTCTCTCTGTCTCTCTCTCTCTCTCTCTCTCTCCTGCTCTCTCTTACTCTCCCCATCTCTCTCTTTCTCTCTGTTTCTCTTTTGCTCTCTCTCTGTCTCTCTCTCTTTCTCTCTCTCTCCCCTCTCTCTCTATTTCTCTCCCCCTCTCTCTCTCTATTTCTCTCCCCCTCTCAATCTCCCCTTCTCTCTCTCTTTCCCTCTCTCTCTCTGGTTCTGGTTTTCTCTTCTTTTCAAGCTCTCTTGTCGTATTTTTCACATCATATGTTTTCCCCCCAATTATAGAGTGGATGAACTGCCCCTAGGCTCATTAGAGTAGCTTGGCTGTACAGAGGAGCAGACGATATATGCATGCACTCACAGACACCCACACACATACCCGCGCACAGAAACACACGCAGAAATACACAGAAACACACACAGAAACACACAGAAACACACACAGAAACACACAGAAACACACACAGAAATACACAGAAACACACGCAGAAATACACAGAAACACACACAGAAACACACAGAAACACACACAGAAACACACACAGAAACACACAGAAACACACACGGAAATACACAGAAACACACACGGAAATACACAGAAACACACACGGAAATACACAGAAACACACACGGAAATACACAGAAACACACACAGAAACACACAGAAACACACACGGAAATACACAGAAACACACACAGAAACACACACACAGAGACACACAGACACAAAGACAATGGTCATTCACCTCAGCTCATTAGATAGCCTCTGTCTTTGTAAGGAGTACCAATTTGTGTGATTGCCACTTTGTGTTAGGGGCGCTCTGAGTGCTCTCGTCTCTAACATCTCTGTTGTAGCAGTTGGTTTTTCAGCCAATAATATTAGCTGGCTTGTGAGAGCTTAATTGACTAAAGTGAATTTCAGCCAAAGATAAGAAATGTATCATTAAAAAAAACAATTTAGTAAGTTAAGTTATATATATCTGAAAAAAGCATTCCGTAACATCAGAAGGTATCCCAGATACATGTGGGCTGTTAAATCTGCCGGTGAACTTACTGTTGTATTAGTCAAAGAATAGTCCCTGTGGGTTTGAACTGGGCAGCACGCAGCTATTTCAAGAACAGAGAAATGGAAGGAAAAGGGGGATACGATACAGATATGGAATTACACGTTGAACGCTCTGAGGTGATTGGATGTCAGATTACAGGGAGCTACAGTCGATTGGCTGATGCAGGCGGTAGTTTACTCTCAGTGATGTGATTGGTTTTCCTAGATGGTGTTGCTTGGATTCGGTGCCTTTCGATCAGAACGTATGAATGGAGATGTGAATGTATGCAGAGTTCTTACTCCATCCCTGTGCCAGCAGTAGGTGGTACAATCAATACGCTTTGTGTAAATCTCCCGTTGACATCAACGCTTGATTTCCCCTACCCAGAAGTGCGTAACTCAAGTTAGGATTTGTCCATAACAGCATGCTACCACATCAATGTCACAGCGACAGCCATTTTAGGTTTTAGGACATTTAAAAAGGTCACTATGGCACAGCTTTATTCCCCCCTACTGAGTCAACAGTGGGCCTATAGCTGTCCAGCCCAAACACCTATTAAAGCTTGTTTTGCGAGGTCAGGCCTTTGTTGGTTTCCAGCGGGTGCTACTGTACCTCTTGTCGGTAAAGGAGCTGCATCAGGACAGGGATAGAGGAGGAGGATGCGTTTCCCAAACCGCCACGCTCGACTGAAGCACATAATGCATGCTCAACACTATCAGTCTGGGCCGGGTCCGCGTCCATAGATCATTGTGAAATGGCATGTGACCTATACAAAAAAAAAACTGCTCCTTCATCGACATGTTCACCGTGTCAGCAGGACGAAGGAAATTCTCTCCTTTCTCTTCTCTTCTCTCCCTCTTTCTCTCTCGCCTGTTCTGCTGTAAACATGGCTAGTTGAGTGGTTTTCTCACCACTCTAGGCTGCTTACAGAGACGAGAGATAAGTTCGCGTGTACACCCCTGTCACATGGCTGCGGTCCTCCTCGGCCTCACTCCCCACTTCCTAATGATCATAAATGACATGTCGTTAAGTAGCATGCTATCGGCTATTCTTCTACATTTGTCATCCACGCCGACTTCACATTCTGAATTATTTCCAATTAATTACATTATTCTACTCCGTTGCCAGTCCCTCTATCTCCCCCCCACTTGAAAGCAGCTCGGAAGGCAACACTCATCTGGACTAAGTTCATGTTTGATGTTCTTCTTTTTGATAATGGCTCTTCTTCCTTCCGTCTCTTAATTTGATCAACCTTTGTATATTGTGTCCTGTTCCGGGCTGCCTTCTTCATGAGTTGAGCGGTGATTGGAGTTTAATCAGCGTTGTCTGGTGATTCAGTCCCCTCCACATCCTCCGGATCTGGCTTCATTAAAACACCGTCCTGTTCCAAATGGCACCTTAATCCCTATGTAGTGCACTACTTTTGACCAGGGCCCATAGTGCACTATGTAGGGAAATGGGGTGCCATTCAAGGTGCAGCTGCAGTGCAGCCGCCTGCCACACACTAATTAAATCTCCATACATGATACTAGCCCACAAAAGGTCAGAATCCATCACAATACATTATTCTTGGATTAACCAAGTGTCTCTTCACCCAGCCGTTGCCCCCCTCGTTTTCTCGTTGTCTTCCGGCGCCGTTTTTGGATGTCTCAATTTCCACCCGGTTTCCCCTGAAATCAGCGAGTGTCATTTAGTTTAATTTGATTGTGTTCTCTACCCCACACAGATCTGTTGTTCCCCCATTGATTCTGACAGGTGGGATCATACATAAACATGAATTATGGAGAATAGCGCAATATCAAGGCTGACTCTCCTGTCTGTGAGGCAGACAAGCCAACACAACACAGCCAGGTAGAGACTGCCTCTCCTGTCTGTGAGGCAGACAAGCCAACACAACACGGCCAGGTAGAGACTGCCTCTCCTGTCTGTGAGGCAGACAGGCCAACACAACACAGCCAGGTAGAGACTGCCTCTCCTGTCTGTGAGGCAGACAAGCCAACACAACACAGCCAGGTAGAGACTGACTCTCCTGTCTGTGAGGCAGACAGGCCAACACAACACAGCCAGGTAGAGACTGCCTCTCCTGTCTGTGAGGCAGACAGGCCAACACAACACGGCCAGGTAGAGACTGCCTCTCCTGTCTGTGAGGCAGACAAGCCAACACAACACAGCCAGGTAGAGACTGCCTCTCCTGTCTGTGAGGCAGACAAGCCAACACAACACAGCCAGGTAGAGACTGCCTCTCCTGTCTGTGAGGCAGACAAGCCAACACAACACAGCCAGGTAGTAGTCTTCTTTGACTTTACAGAACACAAAGACAAATATTTAATCTCCCTCCTCAGATAGAAAATAAACTTGTGGACGGACCACAACGCAACGCACGCACACACGCACGCACGCACGCACGCACACACACACACACACACACACACCAAAAGTCCCACTATTTTGCCTCCCATAAACCATATTGATCTGCTGAGAGACTGATGGCATGTCTCAGGGAGATGACATCACTGTCAGGCCCTGGTGAGTGTCGTCAGCTCTCTCTCTCTCTCTCTCTCTCTCTCTCTCTCTCTCTCTCTCTCTCTCTGTGTGTGTGTGTGTTGTTCCCTCTCCAATGCTAATCATTCTGACTGTTTTTGGACACTCCCAAGGGCTCTATAGAAAGGAAGTTAAATCTAGTAGGTGACAGCTATTTCACTCTACATACCTATTCTCTCTCACATAGCCACACACGGACTGTGGAATGCCTAATGTGCACCCGAACTGCAGATGGAAACTTCATTCAGAACCTCTGTTTTTAATGCTTTTTACCCAAGCACCCTCGCTAAGTGATTAGAGTCACAGATATGAGCATGGCTCCTTTAGGTCCCCAGGAGAGACTAGAATGAATGGCGTGTCTATTGATAAGAGGGGGATATTTTTCTCCTTATAAGCTCTATAAGCCCCTGGAACCAAACACCATGTATAGAGCTGAACATTCTGCCATATCAACAAAGGCTCCAGCTGCAGGCTTGATGTATACTACTAGTCTCTCTAGACATCAGTGTGTGTGTGTGTGTGTGTGTACAAACCCCATCACCAACCATTGTAGGTCAAGCTCCTGCCCTCCTCTCCTTCTAACTACACTAAGCATAAACAGCTCAGACCTGAGATTCTGTCCATTGACTCTGTATGGTTTCATCCCTACTGCTGGGGTTGTTCTGTCCTCTACAGTATATCTGCCCAGTCAGCAGTGTGTGTACCATCCTCTGACAGTAGCAGCGGCAGGGACCTTTGAAGCTTTGACTGGACTCCTTCCAAACACACACTCTGAGAGGATAATGAACAGGGATGATACTGGAGGGAGAGGATGATGAACAGGGATGATACTGGAGGGAGAGGATGATGAATAGGGATGATACTGGAGGGAGAGGATGATGAACAGAGATGATACTGGAGGGAGAGGATGATGAACAGGGATGATAGTGGAGGGAGAGGATGATGAACAGGGATGATAGTGGAGGGAGAGGATGATGAACAGAGATGATAGATACTGGAGGGAGAGGGATGATGAACAGGGATGATAGTGGAGGGAGAGGATGATGAACAGAGATGATACTGGAGGGAGAGGATGATGAACAGGGATGATACTGGAGGGAGAGGATGATGAACAGAGATGATACTGGAGGGAGAGGATGATGAACAGGGATGATACTGGAGGGAGATGGAGGAGAGAATGATGAACAGGGATGATACTGGAGGGTGAGGGAGGAGAGGATGATGAATAGGGATGATACTGGAGGGAGAGGGATGATGAACAGGGATGATACTGGAGGGAGAGGATGATGAACAGGGATGATAGTGGAGGGAGATGATGATGAACAGAGATGATACTGGAGGGAGAGGGATGATGAACAGGGATGATAGTGGAGGGAGAGGATGATGAACAGAGATGATACTGGAGGGAGAGGATGATGAACAGGGATGATACTGGAGGGTGAGGGAGGAGAGGATGATGAATAGGGATGATACTGGAGGGAGAGGGATGATGAACAGGGATGATACTGGAGGGAGAGGATGATGAACAGAGATGATACTGGAGGGAGAGGATGATGAACAGGGATGATACTGGAGGGAGAGGGAGGAGAGGATGATGAACAGGGATGATACTGGAGGGAGAGGGATGATGAACAGGGATGATACTGGAGGGAGAGGATGATGAACAGAGATGATACTGGAGGGAGAGGATGATGAACAGGGATGATACTGGAGGGAGAGGGAGGAGAGGATGATGAATAGGGATGATACTGGAGGGAGAGGGATGATGAACAGGGATGATACTGGAGGGAGAGGATGATGAACAGAGATGATACTGGAGGGAGAGGATGATCAGCAGGAAGAGCAGCAGGAAGACGACTGAGGGAGATAGAGAGGAGGAGGATGAGAGACAGAGAGGAAGAGAGGGAGAGTACCATTTGAAGTGACGCTTGACTGAGCAGAGAGAAAAATGTGGCGTAGTAGTGGATGGAGACGGAGCGGAGAAATGAAAAGCTTCCAAACAGGGAAAATGAAAGATAGAGAAGGAGTCAGCTGGCCAGTGTTTGTGGTGGAGGGAGGGAAGCGTAGTGGGAATGGCGGTGGGCGGCGTTAGCGTGCAATCCTGCGCTCTGTCATGCATGGCGAGCAGGACGAAGGGTTGCCATGGATCAGCGCTCAGACAGACTGCACATTGCACCCCCATCACCAAGCTCTCTGCATGGGGCTGCAACTGTACAGACAACACTGTGGAGGGAAATAACAGTCTCAAGTTCAAGTCAAGTCCACGTCGGCAGTCAAGTCCCTTCAAAAAAATAAATAAAATACATCCCTGTCTCAATGGGACTCACTTGGCAGCCAAATCCCTTGAAATAGAGATTAAAATCAAATCAAATGTTATAAGTCACATGCGCCGAATACAACAGGTACAACCTTACAGTGAACCTTACAGTGAAATCCTTACTTACGAGCCCCTAAAAAAACAAAGCAATTTCCAAAAAAACAGATATGAATAAGAGATAAAAGTAACAAGTAATTAAAGAGCAGCAGTAAAATAACAATAGCGAGATTATATACAAGGGGTACCGGTACAGAGTCAATGTGCGGGGGCACCGGTTAGTTGAGGTAATATGTACATGTAGGTAGAGTTATTAAATTCTCCTGAGGGGGAATAGGTTTTGTCGTGCCCTCTTCACGACTGTCTTGGTGTGCTTGGACCATGTTAGTTTGTTGGTGATGTGAACACCAAGGAACTTGAAGCTCTCAACTGCAGCCCAGTCGATGAGAATGGGGGCGTGCTCGGTCCTCTTTTTCCTGTAGTCCACAATCATCTCCTTAGTCTTGATCACGTTGAGGGAGAGGTTGTTGTCCTGGCACCACACGGCCAGGTCTCTGACCACCTCCCTATAGGCTGTCTTGTCGTTGTTGGTGATCAGGCCTACCTCTGTTGTGTCATCGGCAAATTTAATGATGGTGTTGGAGTCGTGCCTGGCCGTGCAGCCATGAGTGAACAGGGAGTACAGGAGAGGACTGAGCACGCACCCCTGAGGGGCCCCTGTGTTGAGGATCAGCGTGGCGGATGTGTTGTTACCTACCCTCATCACCTGGGGGCGGCCCGTCAGGAAGTCCAGAATCCAGTTGCAGAGGGAGATGTTTAGTCCCAGGGTCCTTAGCTCATTGATGAGCTTTGAGGGCACTATGGTGTTGAACGCTGAGCTGTAGTCAATGAATAGCATTGTCACATAGGTGTTCCTGTCTCAATGGGAGTCACCTAGTTAAAGGACAGATACATACAATAGAATAAGTTCACGGTGCTATGTGTTGTAGCTGTCCCACGTTGTTATGATTGCATAATGAATGTGAATGCGTAGGCAGTAATGCAAGGTTGTTGTGCCCAGCATTCAATTTGACAGGCAAGCTATTTCACACAGTGGTAACATTGTACATAATTATGTGTTCATGGAAGTACAGGCTTGCCGGTTGCACTGGCCAATTATTAGACTACCCACCTATATTTGTTGTGTTGTTTTTATAGACGTACAGAGAAGTGGAAAATAAGTGATGTTTCATGGCTCTGCAGTGGTGGAGTGGTGTTGTGGGGAAACACGTCTACCAGTATAATGTGTGTCATTAACTTCCTGAACCAGCGGACCATAGGACTCCTCTTTGTGACACTGCAGGCCCAGATTAGGCCCAACATCAGAGAGCGTTGAACAGTGGATCTCATTCAGTCCCTTTAATCGCATTGTGCCACCATCTCTCTCTCTCTCTCTCTCTCTCTCTCTCTAGTCTGTGTCTACTGAGCCGTATGCCCAGTCCAGAAGAGAGCTCTCTGTGTACTGTAGCTGGCTGGCAGACAGAGAAAAAGAGATAGAGGGAGAGAGAAAAGGAGGGACAGCGAGAGGTCTGAGTGACCTGATTCCGTACTCTGTTTTTGGCCGTCGTTCAGATGCAGCAGAGCCTCATCTCTCATCCAGAGGCTTTTAGGAGGGGAACCGGTGTCCTCCCCTGTGTCCTCACTCCACCCAGGGACTCTCCGTGTAAATTGACCATAATGCGGAAGGAATAGTGTACCTGCAGAGGGAGGGAGCCTTAGACATGGAGTGAGAGAGGGAGGGGGCTGGGAGGAGGAGAGAGGGGACTGTAGGCAGAGAGAGAAAGAGATATGGAGGATGTGGGGGGGAGTAAAGAGAGTAGGGGGAGAGAATGACAGTAAAAATAGTTTGATAGAGAATGGAGAGAGAGAGACAGGCAGACAGGCAGATGGGGCTGTTTTGAGGACTGGATATTATTTGTGTCTGGGTGACTGAGATGGGTGTCAAATGTCATGTTTTGTGCGGGCGTAATGAAAACGTGTCTGCTTCCTGAAAGGATGACAGACAACAAGTATATTTCATTAAATTGCGTCGCTGCTCGGTGTGATTGGCATGTTAGGACGCTTCTCCAGAAATATCATGGCAGGTGTCAATAACTGGAGACGAGAACACACGTCTCGTTCTCTGTACATGCATGAGTGTGTGTCATGCACACACACTCACACACACACACACACACACACACACACATGGACACACACTTCTCTCAAAAGTACCCTCGTTACACCCTCCGAGGTATCAATCTGAAATCGGCTGAAAATAAAATAAATGTTCGCCGCAGCTCTTGTTGTTGGTCAGACGAACCATTCCCTCTCCCTCCTCACATCTCCCTCCCTCCCTCCCGACTTTCTCATTTCTCATTTCCTCTCTCATAGCGCGGTTAACCCCTGACCCCTGGGTGATGAGGCTCCTTTGTAACCGCTGGTAACAATGATGAAAATCAAGTCAAGGAGCAGTAGCCAGCAGAAGATTTCTCTTCTTCTCTCATTTTTTCCTCTTTCTATCAGAGGAGTAAGCAGCAGGAGGGCTATCGATGGAGGGGTCCACCGCTCTACCAACTAAAGCTCCAGATATAAGGGTGTCTGGTGATGGTGTGTTTATGCGCTCATGTGTGTGTGCCCTGAGCTATCGTCATGACGACAACGCCGGGCCAGGCTCTCTGTCTTGTGATGATGCATGGCCCGGCGGTAGAGAGGACAGCAGACAGGCCTGCAGAAAGACTAACACCGCAGAAGGCTAGATGTGTCACATGGGATGGCGCTGGAGAGACGAAGCAGGTAAAACATCTAATATAGAACGGACATGGAACGAGACAGTAACAGCGTCAGCAAACAGGTAACACAGACAAAAAACAATGAATGCAGCAACGGGAACAGAGCAAGGGAACTGACAAATATAGGGGAGGTAATAAACAGATGATGAGTGAGTCCAATATCGCTGATATTCACGCCCAGGGGGGAAGAGCGGGAGTAGACGTGACAGTACCCAGCGTCCCACCTGGGTGAACCGGCCGAGACATGGGAGCTGGGCAAGCCGGTTGGGGCGTGAAAGCCTGACGACCCGACAGGAGCGTGGGAGCCTAACATTCGGCTGAGGCAAGATGCCTGACTCCTGTCGAGAGAGCCCGACTATCCAGCGGAGCGTGATGTGGGATGGAAACCTGCCGAGCCAACCAAGGCAACGAAACCTCTCGAGCCAGCCAGGGCGTGGACCCCCGGTTCCATCGGCGGTGGAATCCACCCCGACGTCACCAAAAAAAAAGAAGAAAAAAAATCCTGGACCGGCTGGGCGAAAAATAACTGATGATCCGGCTGAGGCCCGACGTGGGATGTGCTCCATCCGAGCCAACCTGGGCAAGGAAACTTCTCGAGCCAGCTAGGACGTGGAAGCCCAACAAGCTGGCTAGGCACCCCCGGTTCCATCGGCGGCGACCCAGAGCCGATGTCACCATACCAACCGGAATGCCAGTACTCCCCGATGCTTCGTATGATGGCTGCTGCATCCTGTCACCCATTTGCTTCTACTATAGCAGATTCACAGAGGAGATGAGGAAGGTCTTCGACCACCCGGTCTGCGGAAAGGACGCCGCTAAATGACTCCTGTCCCTCTGTCAAGGCGCCCAGAGTGTTGCTGAAATGGCATGTGAGTTCCGCACCCTCGCCGCAGAGAGGCGACTTGAATGAGGAGGCTCTTCAGGGAGCATTCCGGAACTCACTCACTGAGACCCTCAAGGACGAGTTGGTGTCCAGGGAGGAGCCTGATGATCTTGATGAACTCATTTCTCTCACTATCCGCATTGACAACCGTCTCCAGGAATGTTGGAGGGAGAGGGTAGGTAGGGTTGCAAGTTCCTTAACATCTGCTTCAGTGCCTTGTCCTTCTCCTCCAACAGCATCCCAACCCCAGGCATGTTCTAAGCCTGAACCCATGCAGCTCGGCCGGACCCGTCTATCTCCAGAGGAGAGGCAGCAGCGTATCGATACTAGGAGCTGTCTATACTGTGGCCAGGATGGCCACCTGGTCTCCACTTGTTCCCTGCGTCCAGTAAGAGGAGGCTCTGCCGTTATGGGGGAAATACTGTTGAGTCAAATCGCCGGCCCATCTTCCCCCAGACGAGTGGAGGGGACGAGTGGAAAATGGCGTTCAACACACCACTTGGACACTGAGTTTTTGTACTGTTAAGCGGAGCACCACAGGGGAACCCAAGTGCAAACTCAGACCAGGAAACAGGGATGAATGAACCAAGATATTTATTGTAACACAGGGAGAGATGAAGTGCAGCCTGGCGCCCTCAAGCGCCAGAGGGGGGAAGAGCGGGAGCAGACGTGACAAGATGTTTTGAGTTGGCCGCTCTGTCCTGCCTCCCATATGGTACCCTATTCCCTATATAGTGCACTACTTTTGACCCTTGCTAGATGATGGCTGGGTGCTAGCCTCAGCCACGCTTCATGCTCCCTGGCCCACTGAACCAGCACTCTAAGCCAGCAGATTTTTAAAGGTCAGGTGACATTGGCTAGCATAAAAGTTCTGAGAACCATGTTTCTTAGAGCTTGGTGAGAGCGTGATTGTCCTGTGGTTATTTTGCATTCAACCTTCCCACAACTTTCTAGGAATGGTGCAGGATAGTTGCTTGGCTTTGGGACATTCTTAGCACAGTTCAGGAACTTGTAAAAAAAAGTGTATTTTCTTGGTATTTCATAACTTCAACAGAACGTTTCCTAAAAGTTTGAACATGGTTACATTTCATTTCAATGTTGGTAATGTTCTAGGACCGTTCTACAACTGGTTTGACATTGGGAATGTTCTCAAATTGTTCCGAGAATGGTAAGAAACAATGTTCTTCTGTGAGAATTTTTGTACTTCCACAGAACATTCCACACAAGTTCCCACGTGGTTCTATTTAATGTCATATTTGTATTACATTTTGGGAACATTTTCCCAAAGTGACTTAAGCTATTCTGGGAATGTGTTTAACATCAATACGCTCTAAATTCCATTCTCAGAACATGAAGAAAACTTTCCATAAAAAACTTTAGTGACATTCAGAGAATGTTCTAAGAATGTTACTTAAAAACATCTACATTCCGTTCTCAGCATCAACAAAACTCTCTCTATCCTCCATCTTGTGAAGTGTGTTCAGGTGTGTTGGCTGCGCCCACTAATTGGCCCTATCTGATCTTAATGAATGCTTGTCTCCTTTGAATAGACTAAAAGAAACAGCTTTGTAGGCACAAAAAACATGGCATGCTAGCTCCATCCTGGTGGTGGAGTGGACTAATTCCAAGAATAGATAACAGAAAATCATAGGTTTGAATCTAACTGATGCAGTGCCACAATAAAAAATACATGTGCTCTCAGGAAATGAATTCAACCCTGAATATACTAGCAGTGTTATTAAAAGTCGTATTGAAGCGTTCAGTGAAACTTTTAAGGAAGCTATAAAAAAAACCTCAAAATATCCCATTAACCAGTGTAAATGTTCCCATAATAGGCTAACTTTTAACTTCTGTTCTCAGGATGTTTAAAAAACGTAATTTTTTTACGATCAGGAAATATATGGCTTTGTTCCAACAACCAATGTGAAACCAAAAACATAGTTTTTCTCTCTTTCTCTCGCTCTCTCTCTCTGACTTTTTTATTCTCTCCCTTCTTCTCCCGATATGAAATGAACTTGACTCGACCATTGTGAAGTCTCTTCCATTGATCAGACAGATTACTCATAACACAACCACCATGTTATGGAGACGACTCCAGTGTATGATTCTATTGACTTCATGAAAGCTCTCTATCTCCGTGGTGACAAAGATGGAGGGTTTGTGAAACGTTTCTGAAACTCTGTTAGCAGACATTTGATTGAACGTTTCCCTTAGGACTGAGTTCACTAAAAAGCTTCCGGGAAAGAACCACCAACAAAAAGGGTGGCATTCCCATATTTTGCTTCACTTTGTCCCCACAATGGCCTCCTTGACCAACAAAAAGAGTATCATTGCCATATTTTGATCCACTTTGTCCCAATAATGGCCTCATTGAAAAACATAATGGTTTGTTTGCATGCAGAAGCTTACTGTTACCGACAGTTAGAGCTTTAATGCCGATAAACACGACTTTGGTTTATAATGTTGTTTTATCGTGTGTAATCTTTCATTAAGCAGAGAGAGAGACGCCATTGTTTCTGATGTATTAGATGGACCTAGACACAACCCTGGCTGAGATGGAAGGTTTGAATCGGCATAATGGTATGCCAGAAATGATTTGGTCTTATAATATATGATAACAGGTGATGATTTATAGCCCACTGTCACATCTGACCTCAGGACCTTTAATCACGGGAAAGGAGAACGACATCTCCAACTGTAATATCAACTGTCACATCTGACCTCAGGACCTTTAATCACGGGAAAGAAGAACGACATCTCCAACTGTATTATCAACTGTCTATCTGACCTCAGGACCTTTAATCACGGGAAAGGAGAACGACATCTCCAACTGTAATATCAACTGTCACATCTGACCTCAGGACCTTTAATCACGGGAAAGGAGAACGACATCTCCAACTGTAATATCAACTGTCACATCTGACCTCAGGACCTTTAATCATGGGAAAGGAGAACGACATCTCCAACTGTAATATCAACTGTCACATCTGACCTCAGGACCTTTAATCACGGGAAAGGAGAACGACATCTCCAACTGTATTATCAACTGTCACATCTGACCTCAGGACCTTTAATCACGGGAAAGGAGAACGACATCTCCAACTGTAATATCAACTGTCACATCTGACCTCAGGACCTTTAATCACGGGAAAGGAGAACGACATCTCCAACTGTAATATCAACTGTCACGCTTTTATTCTCACAATAACACAGCGCACTGCCGCCATATTAATCAAATGGGACTGTCCACCAGTCCAAAGCCCACTGTTTCAAATCTGTCCATACGATGGAATAACGCCTATTGTCTAGCATCATTATTCTGGTATCAGAAGCCATACAGCATTCTCTTTACTTATGACAGGTAGACATTCCCCAGACTGCATGTCATCCATTTTTCAACCCACCATTCTATCTGCATATAATAACCATTTGGTGGTTGTTTATATTTTTCCTGTTTCACACATGTACAAGTGGGAATTAATACACGTGTGTGAATTGTAAATGTGTTTTTTGGCATAGCCCACTCTCCCCGAGACACCCTTGGAGAATGGGGTCACGGCCAGGGTCAGTCATTATCAATGGTGACCCTGGAGAAATTAGGTTTAACTAACTGCCTTGCTCAAGGGCACATCAACAGATTTTTCACTTTGTCAGCGCAGGGATTCAAACTAGTGACCTTTTGATTACTGGCTCAATGTTCTAACCGCTGGGCTACCTGACACATATGGCTGGGCTACCTGACACATATGGCTGGCCTACCTGACACATATGGCTGGGCTACTTGACACATATGGCTGGGCTACCTGACACATATGGCTGGGCTACTTGACACATATGGCTGGGTTACCTGACACATATGGCTGGGTTACCTGACACATATGACTGGGTTATCTGACACATATGGCTGGGTTATCTGACACATATGGCTGGGCTACCTGACACATATGGCTGGGTTACCTGACACATATGGCTGGGCTACCTGACACATATGGCTGGGTTACCTGACACATATGGCTGGGTTACCTGACACATATGGCTGGGTTACCTGACACATATGGCTGGGCTACCTGACACATATGGCTGGGTTACCTGACACATATGGCTGGGCTACCTGACACATATGGCTGGGCTACCTGACACATATGGCTGGGCTACCTGACACATATGGCTGGGTTACCTGACACATATGACTGGGTTATCTGACACATATGGCTGGGCTACCTGACACATATGGCTGGGTTACCTGACACATATGGCTGGGCTACCTGACACATATGGCTGGGCTACCTGACACATATGGCTGGGCTACCTGACACATATGGCTGGGCTACCTGACACATATGGCTGGGCTACCTGACACATATGGCTGGGCTACCTGACACATATGGCTGGGTTACCTGACACATATGGCTGGGTTACCTGACACATATGGCTGGGCTACCTGACACATATGGCTGGGCTACCTGACACATATGGCTGGGTTATCTGACACATATGGCTGGGCAACCTGACACATATGGCTGGGCTACCTGACACATATGGCTGGGCTACCTGACACATATGGCTGGGTTACCTGACACATATGGCTGGGTTATCTGACACATATGGCTGGGCTACCTGACACATATGGCTGGGCTACCTGACACATATGGCTGGGCTACCTGACACATATTGCTGGGCTACCTGACACATAGACATTCCCTGACACATATGGCTGGGCTACCTGACACATATGGCTGGGCTACCTGACACATATGGCTGGGCTACCTGACACATATGGCTGGGCTACCTGACACATATGGCCGGGTTACCTGACACATATGGCCGGGCTACCTGACACATATGGCTGGGTTACCTGACACATATGGCTGGGCTACCTGACACATATGGCTGGGCTACCTGACACATATGGCTGGGCTACCTGACACATATGGCTGGGCTACCTGACACATATGGCTGGGTTACCTGACACATATGACTGGGTTATCTGACACATATGGCTGGGCTACCTGACACATATGGCTGGGTTACCTGACACATATGGCTGGGCTACCTGACACATATGGCTGGGCTACCTGACACATATGGCTGGGCTACCTGACACATATGGCTGGGCTACCTGACACATATGGCTGGGCTACCTGACACATATGGCTGGGCTACCTGACACATATGGCTGGGCTACCTGACACATATGGCTGGGTTACCTGACACATATGGCTGGGTTACCTGACACTTATGGCTGGGCTACCTGACACATATGACTGGGCTACCTGACACATATGGCTGGGCTACCTGACACATATGGCTGGGCAACCTGACACATATGGCTGGGCTACCTGACACATATGGCTGGGCTACCTGACACATATGGCTGGGCTACCTGACACATATGGCTGGGCTACCTGACACATATGGCTGGGCTACCTGACACATATGGCTGGGCTACCTGACACATATGGCTGGGTTACCTGACACATATGACTGGGTTATCTGACACATATGGCTGGGCTACCTGACACATATGGCTGGGTTACCTGACACATATGGCTGGGTTACCTGACACATATGGCTGGGCTACCTGACACATATGGCTGGGCTACCTGACACATATGGCTGGGCTACCTGACACATATGGCTGGGCTACCTGACACATATGGCTGGGCTACCTGACACATATGGCTGGGCTACCTGACACATATGGCTGGGCTACCTGACACATATGGCTGGGCTACCTGACACATATGGCTGGGTTACCTGACACTTATGGCTGGGTTACCTGACACTTATGGCTGGGCTACCTGACACTTATGGCTGGGCTACCTGACACATATGGCTGGGTTATCTGACACATATGGCTGGGCTACCTGACACATATGGCTGGGCTACCTGACACATATGGCTGGGCTACCTGACACATATGGCTGGGCTACCTGACACATATGGCTGGGCTACCTGACACATATGGCTGGGCTACCTGACACATATGGCTGGGCTACCTGACACATATGGCTGGGCTACCTGACACATAGACATTCCCTGACACGTATGGCTGGGCTACCTGACACATATGGCTGGGCTACCTGACACATATGGCTGGGCTACCTGACACATAGACATTCCCTGACACGTATGGCTGGGCTACCTGACACGTATGGCTGGGCTACCTGACACGTATGGCTGGGCTACCTGACACGTATGGCTGGGTTACCTGACACGTATGGCTGGGTTACCTGACACGTATGGCTGGGTTATCTGACACGTATGGCTGGGCTACCTGACACATATGGCTGGGCTACCTGACACATATGGCTGGGCTACCTGACACATATTGCTGGGCTACCTGACACATATACATTCCCTGACACATATGGCTGGGCTACCTGACACATATGGCTGGGCTACCTGACACATATGGCTGGGTTACCTGACACATATGGCTGGGCTACCTGACACATATGGCTGGGCTACCTGACACATATGGCTGGGCTACCTGACACATATGCCTGGGCTACCTGACACATATTACAATTACAAAAGCACAGTAGCATGTCCAATTGTCCAACACTGATTTGGCATGGCGGTGTAAAATTAAGGAAGGCACATTTTGTTTTGTTCTCCGATTCACTTTGAATATTTGTTCTGTTGTTGGTATCTCTTGGCTTTACACTGGTGGTGTTGTGGGGGGGATCTGCCTGGGATCTGCCTGTCAGACTAGCCGCTGGCAGTATTACATAGGACAACTGTAACTTGACTGCATTCTTCATCTGTCTCTCCCTCTCCCTTTCCCTGTCTATCTCTTTACCTCTCTCTCTCTATTTATCTCCCCCTCTCTCTCTCTCCCTCTCTCTCTCTCAAGCTCTCTCTCTTTCTTTCTCTCTCCCTCCCTCTCTCTCTACCTCTCCCTCACTCCCTCTCTGCATGTTCAGAAGGTCAGTCTCAGACAGTCTACATAACACCGTGTCACTAAGACTAAACCCAGACAGTCTAAAAGGCCATTATGAACCTCTCTCCCTTCACATTCATGTCGTCTGACTGGGGAGATGAATTCCTCTGTGTATTCTACTGGTCTTTACAGCTGTTGAAACGGTTGATTCTGGTCTTGAAGGAGCTGCAGTGCTTGCAGGTTTTTACTCCAACCCAGCTGTAACACATGGAAAACAATGTTAGTGCAGATGAAGGATGATAATAGTGTTGATGAATCAAGTGTGTTATTGCAGGGCAGGAGCCAAACCCACTTTTGTCTCTATAACCCCCCCCCCCTACTAGCACAGACTTTATATCTACTTTATTGAGGGAAAATGTGCTCACTATGACTGAGATATGTGGATGTCTCACCAAGCTATCTGAAGATAAATGCACTAAGTCTTCTTCAGAATACACTCTCTTCTTCAACAAGAAATAAGAAACAGTTGATCACATAAAAAGTCCAATAATGACTCTCTCCCTCCTCTCTCTCTTTCCCTCCCTCCAGCTCTTAACCATCGACGACAACTTCTGTGGCCTGGATATGAACGCTCCGCTGGGGGTGTCAGAGATGGTGCAGGGCATCCCTCTCTTCTCTGACTCCACCGACAAGATGACCTCGGTCATCGCCTACGTCTACAAGAACCACTCTCTGGCCTTCGTGGGCACCAAGAGCGGGCGCGTCAAGAAGGTAGGCGGGCGGCCATTGATACTATTACACTTCCCACAAGGGATTGTGGAGGGCTACTAGGAGATACGAGGAGATTGATTTTCCACAAACGTACTGAGTCGGCTGTTTTCTCTTCAGGAGGGAGAGGTGGAGGAGGGGCAGTGTGTGTGTGAGTGTGTGTGTGTGTGTGTGTGTGTCAGGGAGAGAGGCTCTCGAGACCCCCTCAGGGGTTTTATTAATAGAGGCCTTTCTGGTGCCTCTGGACGTCCCTCCTGATCCATGGTCCTGTATAATCTACTGTTCACTGTAGCTGCTACAATATCATTGTTGTCCACAACGCTGAAATAGTCTCTAAAATGATACAAGCCATACGACATTCTCCATTGTACAAAGAAACTAAAGAAGTAACTGCCATAAACAGATCAACCGTTAGAGACAGTGTTTTGAAGTGTGTGACTGTAGCGTGGGTGGATAGGCCTGGTGCAGCGTGTCGGAGCCCCAGCCTGGGCCCCTGCTGCCCCCAACGCCCCCCTCTCAGGGAGCCCTGTCCTGGGGTAATTGGATGATGCGGTGCTGAGGGGCTCTGGGCCTGCTGCTCTGCTTCTCTCTCTTCTCTGATGTGCTGACAGGGGTGTGTGCATACACAGCCATGACTGAGACTAATCCTGGGCCAAGCCAGCTAGCCTCTCCTGGCTCTGAGGACAATAGTATTACAGAGAGAAGGAAGGAGAAGAGAGAGTGGTGCTGAGAGAAGGAAGCAGATGGAGAGAGTGGTGCTGAGAGAAGGAGAGGAGAGAGTGGAGATGAGAGAAGGAGAGGAGAGAGTGGAGCTGAGAGAAGGAGAGGAGAGAGTGGAGCTGAGAGAAGGAGAGGAGAGAGTGGTGCTGAGAGAAGGAGAGGAGAGAGTGGAGATGAGAGAAGGAGAGGAGAGAGTGGTGCTGAGAGAAGGAGAGGAGAGAGTGGAGATGAGAGAAGGAGAGGAGAGAATGGTGCTGAGAGAAGGAGAGGAGAGAATGGTGCTGAGAGAAGGAGAGGAGAGAGTGGAGATGAGAGAAGGAGAGGAGAGAGTGGTGCTGAGAGAAGGAGAGGAGAGGAGAGAGTGGAGATGAGAGAAGGAGAGGAGAGAGTGGTGCTGAGAGAAGGAGAGGAGAGAGTGGAGCTGAGAGAAGGAGAGGAGAGAATGGTGCTGAGAGAAGGAGAGGAGAGAGTGGAGCTGAGAGAAGGAGAGGAGAGAGTGGAGATGAGAGAAGGAGAGGAGAGAGTGGAGATGAGAGAAGGAGAGGAGAGAGTGGAGCTGAGAGAAGGAGAGGAGAGAATGGTGCTGAGAGAAGGAGAGGAGAGAGTGGAGATGAGAGAAGGAGAGGAGAGAGTGGAGCTGAGAGAAGGAGAGGAGAGAGTGGAGATGAGAGAAGGAGAGGAGAGAATGGTGCTGAGAGAAGGAGAGGAGAGAGTGGAGCTGAGAGAAGGAGAGGAGAGAGTGGTGCTGAGAGAAGGAGAGGAGAGAGTGGTGCTGAGAGAAGGAGAGGAGAGAGTGGAGCTGAGAGAAGGAGAGGAGAGAGTGGAGCTGAGAGAAGGAGAGGAGAGAGTGGTGCTGAGAGAAGGAGAGGAGAGAATGGTGCTGAGAGAAGGAGAGGAGAGAGTGGAGCTGAGAGAAGGAGAGGAGAGAGTGGTGCTGAGAGAAGGAGAGGAGAGAGTGGTGCTGAGAGAAGGAGAGGAGAGAGTGGAGCTGAGAGAAGGAGAGGAGAGAGTGGAGCTGAGAGAAGGAGAGGAGAGAGTGGTGCTGAGAGAAGGAGAGGAGAGAGTGGTGCTGAGAGAACGAGAGGAGAGAGTGGAGCTGAGCGAAGGAGAGGAGAGAGTGGAGCAGAGAGAAGGAGAGGAGAGAGTGGTGCTGAAAGAAGGAGAGGACAGAGTGGTGCTGGAAGAGTGTTAGAAAGAGAGGGAGTGATAGAAAGAGTGGAGAGTGATAGAAAGAGAGGGAGAAGGATGCCAGACAGAGTGTGTGTGTGAAAGAGATGGACAGGGGACAAAAGTCATTTTTTCCTCCACTCCTCAAGAGCTCTCCTCCAAGAAGTTTACAAGAACTTAGTCAACAGGCAGGATTCCTCTTAGCCTTGTTGTTATTGTTGTTGTTGTTATCCCTGTGTCAGTGTGGGAGTTATCCAGCTAGGCTGTGTTAAGTCAGACAGGCTGAGGCTACAGTAAGTGGGTAGCAGCACGGCCCAGTCACGTCTCAGAACACGGCCCATCAGACGAGCCCTCGATTCAGCCTGAACAGCCTCAGCCTCTCCCTCCTCAGAGAGCTGGAGCACAGCAGAGACAAAGGGAGAGAGACAGAGGGAAAGACCGATATAAAGAGGGGGGAGAGAGAGAGATAGATATAAAGAGGGGGAGAGAGAGAAAGAGGGAGAGAGATAGAGAGAGCAGAGAGGGAGAGAGATAGAGGCTGTTTGGAGTGGGCCCTCTTCAAGTGGTTCTGTAGTCTATATAGCCAATAGCCTACTGGATGACTTTGTAGTCTGTAGTCTAGGTATTGCTGTGGGAGTAGTAGTCAGATACACACACGTGCTGAATGTGCGCACAGAACACACACACACACGCACACACGCACACACACACAAACAATATTACCCTCTCATACCACATGACCCTTTCCAGAACCCCCTCTTTTACAATCAGCCCCCATATCGACTAGACTGTTAGATGATGTCAGTGCTGGTAAAACCAAACAGGACAATAAAGAGTGTGCTCCCATGGCCGTTCATCAGTGTGTTTACAGCCCTGCCTAATGGACAGTGATTTATACAGTACTGGCTCTCCACCCTCCTCCACTACTCTGACTGTTACTTATCACAGCACTGACTTATCACGTCACACTGAGTCAATGTTAGCATGACGGCTAACGGTGGGTGGGTTCATGCAGTTTCCTCTGCTGATGTGCGTAGCATAACTGTTAGCATTTATTGGCCCTTGTTTATGACATCATGAAGCCTACCTTGTGGTCCTGTTTGGTTATATACTCTGAGCTGCATGAGCAGGAGTTCATTCACTGACTGAATTAAAGGCTGTGAAATAGTTTTATGACCGTGGTTGAGTATAACGCACTGTACACACAGGAATAATGGATCGGGATTTCAAGTATGCAACGGTCGCTTACTATGGTCTCTTGCAATGGTCTCTCGTGCACAAACACATGTCACCACACACACACACCTTCCAAAGTCCCTTCTGACATAAAGAGTCAGAGTTGTGTTTCATACCACTACATGTATATCTCAGCATAAAAGCAGCCGTAGGACACAGCGCTTCAGAACTGTTAAAGTGCAGCGTAGACTCTGTCCTGTATCCCTGCCCGTTTCCCCCACGCTATTGTGCTGCTAAGCCCCAGACCAGATGTGGTTTGTCCTTCCCTGTTTAGCACCATGCTCCTTCTCTCTCTCCCTCTCGTTCTCTCTCTCATGTCCCTCCATCCTCTTTTGGATGGAGGGACGAGTGTAGTCGGGGTAAAGACATTTCCCGGGACTTTCACGGGGCTTGTGGTTACTGTAAGCCCAGGGTGGTGTGACTGGCATGGTTTCTCTGTTCCCCTGTTTATGTCAGGGGCTAGTCCTCTATGTATTTCTCCTACATACAGTACTGTAAATCCCTCTGTGACATCCTTCTCCCAGATATTCTTCCAGAAAATGAGTTGATCCAACATTGTTTCCCAAGTTATTTCATCGTTCCTTATCAACGTAACCACGTTGCATCAACGTCTCCATTTAACTCAAGTTCCGACCCCCCAAAATACACAGGGTTTCACGCTTGGGTTGATGTCAAGTTGAATTGACGTCAGTTGACTTGACATCTCAATCCAAAATCTATCCAGATTGGACGTGGATCTGACTTCTTTGCCTAGTGGGCTCTCTCTCTCTCTCTCTCTCTCTCTCTTTCTCTCACCATCCCTCTTTCTCTCCTCCCTCCTCTTTCTCCACCCCTTCTCTTCATGCCTCATTGGACAGACCCCCCCCCCCCCCCCCCCCCCCCAAGACTTTTAGAACACCTCCTGCCATGTGGTAGTGAAAGGCTCCATATGGTCCAGGTCTTTCTTCTCCCAGACTGCCTCTGGCTTTGGTTCTGGGGCTGGAGATAGCAGGTGTCTCCCAAATAGCACCCTATTCCCTATATTGTGCACTACTTTTGACCAGAGCTGATGGGTAGTGCACTATCAAGGGAATAGGGCACCATGTGGGATGTAGACAGAGAGATGAAGACGCAGACAGAGTTAAACCCATTACTAACGGTCAGCGCTCGGTGTCAGGACAAGGGTAAGGTTTCCCTGGGTGGATATAGTGGTTACCCCACTATAGGCCAAGGCTGGTCGGACAGCTCAGTAGAGAGAGGGGCGGAGGGGTGGAGCGGGAGGAGAGCAGGGTTGAGATTGAGGCCTCCTGCTGAGGTGTTAATACACCTCCCCTTCCCAGACCCATGGGGGAGAGTGGTCTGCTCAATACAATGAGCAGCTAACCTTGAACTGGAAACACACACACGGGAAGTGGGCTTGATGAGGCCCCCTCTGTCTGTCTCTCTTTCGCTTCCCCTCTTTCTGTTTCTGTATCTCTGCCACCCCCCCTCTCTGCCTCTGCCTCTGCCTCTCTCTCTCTCTCTCTCTCTCGCTCTCTCTCTCTCTCTCTCTCTCTCTCTCTCTCTCTCTGTCTCTCTCTTTCTCTCTCTCTGTCGTAACCCCGCACACACTCCCGCACACACTCCCATCTCACCCAATCTGACACTGATGCTCTCTCTCCATCCCTCCTTCCTTCTCTCCCTCCCTCTCTCCTTCACACTCAATGTCATACCAGTAAGTGCTCACGGTGAATGGCTTCTCATCCCCTAGTCACCCCCCCATCCAACCCGTCTCCAGTACTCCACAACACTAGCCATCATACTTATTCATGTTCTTCCCTTTGTCTGTGGAGATTGAATTGAGGGTCAAATTCTATAACATGATATTGCACATTGGATTCCTGCTTAGTGTGCATGTCATGCCAGGACAGGACAGGACCCATGTGCCTGCTTAGGGGGGGGGGGGTGTGTGTGTGTGTGTGTGTGTGTGTGTGTGTGTGTGTGTGTGTGTGTGTGTGTGTGTGTGTGTGTGGACTCCGAGGACCCTGATGCAGATTATTGAAATGGGGTGAGAGAGCTGTAGCCAGTGAAGCAGAGGATTAACTGCTTAGAGCTAATGATGAAATATGCTGTAGGACGATCACATTTTTGAGGGGGTGAGTGTGTGTACTGTATGTCCCTGTGTGTGTGTGAGAGAGAGAGGGGGGAGTGTGTACTGTATGTCCCTGTGTGTGTGTGAGAGAGAGGGGGGGGGAGTGTGTATGCTTGTGTGCGTACTGTATGTCCCTGTGTGAGTGTATATGTGCACGCATCTATAAGGGCACATTAGGGGCAGTATGGGTAATATGGTTAATGACCCTCGATGCTGATAAACACAACCACTCTACAACACAGACACACTGGATACATAACATAAACACAACCACTCTACAACACAGACACACTGGATACATAACATAAACACAACCACTCTACAACACAGACACACTGGATACATAACATAAACACAACCACTCTACAACACAGACACACTGGATACATACCATAAACACAACCACTCTACAACACAGACACACTGGATACATAACATAAACACAACCACTCTACAACACAGACACACTGGATATATAACATAAACACAACCACTCTACAACACAGACACACTGGATACATAACATAAACACAACCACTCTACAACACAGACACACTGGATACATAACATAAACACAACCACTCTACAACACAGATACACTGGATACATAACAAAACACAACCACTCTACAACACAGACACACTGGATACATAACATAAACACAACCACTCTACAACACAGATACACTGGATACATAACATAAACACAACCACTCTACAACACAGACACACTGGATACATAACATAAACACAACCACTCTACAACACAGCCACACAGACACACTGGATACATAACATAAACACAACCACTCTACAACACAGACACACTGGATACATAACATAAACACAACCACTCTACAACACAGACACACTGGATACATAACATAAACACAACCACTCTACAAAACAGACACACTGGATACATAACATAAACACAACCACTCTACAACACAGACACACTGGATACATAACATAAACACAACCACTCTACAACACAGACACACTGGATACATAACATAAACACAGCCACTCTACAACACAGACACACTGGATACATAACAAAACACAACCACTCTACAACACAGACACACTGGATACATAACATAAACACAACCACTCTACAACACAGACACACTGGAGACATAACATAAACACAACCACTCTACAACACAGACACACTGGATACATAACATAAACACAACCACTCTAGATAAACACAACCACTCTACAACACAGACACACTGGATACATAACATAAACACAACCACTCTACAACACAGACACACTGGATACATAACATAAACACAACCACTCTACAACACAGACACACTGGATACATAACATAAACACAACCACTCTACAACACAGACACACAGACACACTGGATACATAACATAAACACAACCACTCTACAACACAGACACACTGGAGACATAACATAAACACAACCACTCTACAACACAGACACACTGGATACATAACATAAACACAACCACTCTACAACACAGACACACTGGATACATAACATAAACACAACCACTCTACAACACAGACACACTGGATACATAACATAAACACAACCACTCTACAACACAGACACACAGTCCTGTGTCCTAAGTGTTCTGACCAAAGAACCAGGACATTCTGTGTTCTTCAACACAGAGCCATCGCCGTGGACTGTTCGGATGTTGCCATGGCAGCAGTGGGTGTTCCATCCATAGATGAAGAATGCATGTAGCTATAGAGCTGTCTTCTTGTGTGACACGTGTCTATGGAATAATACATCTCTACCTTCACTATGTGACCAACAAAGCACTGAGGAATAGTCACAATAGTCTCAATAGGCAGAAATACAGGTGATTGAATATACTAGTGTGATTACTTGACCCATCCTAGTGTACTATGGTCCCTTGGGAGGTTATGATAGATCTCCTTCAAAGATGCCAATTCAATACGTCTTGTCTTTGTGATTTTAGCTGCTTCTCAGAGGCAAGATGTAGGAGTGGGTCTGTATCTCAATTCGATTTAAGGGGCTTTATTGGCATGGGAAACATATGTTTACATTTCCAAAGAAAGTGACATGGATAAAAAAAGTTAAATAAACAATAAAAAGTGAACAGTAAATATTCTCTCTCTCTCTCTCTCTCTCTCTCTCTCTCTCTCTCTCTCTCTCTCTCTCTCTCTCTCTCACTATCTCTCTCTCTCTTTCTCCTCTCTCTGTTGGGAGGGCTGAGATGGAATGATGTGTCAGGTTATTAGTCCATGGAAACTCCTGGCTCCCTTCCCTGTCCTCCTTTCTTCTCCCCCTCTCTCCTCTCTTCTCCCTCATCCTCCCCATCCCTCGCTCACAGTGGCTCCCCATTGTTTCCCTTGTGTCTAGTTCTGGTAATGACTTTGTGCTCTGATTTGCTGAGGCCTCTGTCAAAATTCCAATTTCCCCTCCGTCCTTTTGGAAAGTGAGTGAATAGTGGTAGGGGGGTGGAGGAGGCAGATAGGGGGTAAGGCGGGCAGGGGAGGATGGCAGAGAGAGGAGGCTATTTGCTTGTTATGTCCAGAAAGGCAAACGGAAAAATGAGAAGTGAAGACCCGGCTGGTAATGGCTTGGGAAGGGATTCAGAGGGTGAAGCCTGCTGTGTCAATGCCCGTTGCGATGCCCGCAGCGATAGAGAGTGAAGGGGAGAAAGAGAGAGGTGAAGAGTGATAGAGAGTGAAGGAGAAAGAGAGAGAGCATGCCTCTACGACCATTAGAGTTCACCCTCAATCTCCCGCCTGTCTGCCTGCCTGCTTAGTACACACACACACGCACATGCACGCACGCACGCACGCACGCACGCACGCACGCACGCACGCACGCACGCACGCACGCACGCACGCACGCACGCACGCACGCACACACACACACACACACACACACACACACACACACACACACACACACACACACACACACACACACACACACACACACACACACACACACACACACACACACACACACACACACACACACACACACACACACACACACACACACACACACACACACACACACACACACACACTGCCCGCCTCACCTTCCCTTTTGGCCCGTGTGTGAAACACAGCGTTTAGTTAATGAAAAGCGGAGCAGCAAGGAAAGTAATCTCTCTGATTTAGTCAGAGGGCCGCTGAGCACAGAGGTTAGGGATGAGCGTGCGCGTGTGTCGAGTCAGGAGACCCAGGCGGTGGCCGCGTGTGTGTTTTATCACACAAATGTAATAAAAAATAGCTCCACCCCTCATGCGTGTGATTCTGGGGGTATTTATAGAGGCTAGTTATTGTTAGCTTGGCCTTTTCCTTTCACTGTCTCTCTCTGCCGGCTGGTTCATAATGGATAACCCACGATGGCTGAGGAGGGTGACAGTGCACACACAACCCTGGCTGCATTACAGCATCACCACAGCGTGTCACCAAGGGCTCGCATCCAGCTATGAATTATGGGACTTGTAGTTTAAGTTGTAGTGCCATAGTGACGTGTCATTAATATGTCCCTCTGATTCTCTGATGGTTTTCAACTCTTTGCTATTTCACGGCATGCAAACAAAATTAGTCAAATCAATATGGGGGCTTCATTCCAGAAATGAGTTTGGTGCATTTGACCTTTTCCCCAAAAAAACTAATTAGCATTCCGACATGACATTTTCCTTTCTCTGCATGCTTAGACTTTTCTGTCTGCCTTTTTTTTAAAGGGAAAAGGGGAGAGAGAGAGTGGATAGATAGGAGAGAGAGAGAAAGAGGGAGAGAGAGTAGATGGGAGAAAGAGTAAGCGAGAAAATGTCTGTCTCTGTTCCCATTCTGAAGAATAAGTATCGGTGAAGGCCTATTCATCCATGAATGATTTGAGTGCCTGGGCCATCTAGTCGGAGTGGAGTGAAGGGTTGGTGCTCCTCAGTGCAGATAGATAGCAGGCAGCACGAGAGGGAAATAGCTGCTCACTCACTCCCAACCTGAACAAAATACTGCTGAATACTCCCCATATCTGGCAGTTATTGAAGTTATTGGAGCTGGAAGTGGCACTGAGGTGACATGGAGGAGATTTGAACTCTCTCCCCTCAGATAGTGTGGTTGATAGGATGCCAGTAGGGATGATAGACAGTAGAGGTGTGTGTGTGTGTACCAAGGGTGTATACAATTCCATCCATTCCTCATCTATGCCTGCATGTAGGTATGTGTGTATCAGAAACACTGAAATGGCGTTTTGACACCAGAGAGGTAAAGAAAAAGCCAGAGCGTAATAGAAGAAGGGGATGTGTGCTGGGAGGAAACAGAGGAACTCTCTATCCATCTGCCTCACAACAAAACAAGTGAAGCGGCTGTTTCTCACATATCTCCTCCGTTTCCTTTCTCTCCGTCATAATTACCATGTCTGTAAGCTGTCTGCCCAGCCTGGCCGGCTGAAAATGCTGGCAGAGCCCTGTGTTTACAAGGAGCTCATTGAAGAGGGTTGCAAGATAGGCCTGCTCCCTTTAAACCGCTGTAAACAGACCATTTAGACTGCTGAGACCAGGGAGACCAAACCCCTCTGGGAGGGGAGGGGCCAAACTCTAACCATGGTAGGGGTGCATTCAGCAGGACACAACGTTTTGGAATGTTCAGATAGAAATATGTTTTGTAGAACAAACATGCCTCTCTGACATGTAGAATAAGGAATCACGTTGGATCTATTCATGGAATTTCTATCTGCAACGTTCAACTACGTTTGGCCACTGAACGTGATTCTGGCTTCACTGGGTCTTCCTGGCATGATTGGCACCTTGGGTTTGGTTCCTAGTATTGGGTTTGGTTCCCAGTACTGGGTTTGGTTCGTAGTACTGGTTTTGGTTCGTAGTACTGGGTTTGGTTCCTAGTACTGGGTTTGGTTCCTAGTACTGGGTTTGGTTCGTAGTACTGGGTTTGGTTCCTAGTACTGGGTTTGGTTTGTAGAACTGGGTTTGGTTCCTAGTATTGGGTTTGGTTCCTAGTACTGGGTTTGGTTCCTAGTACTGGGTTTGGTTCCTAGTATTGGGTTTGGTTCCTAGTACTGGGTTTGGTTCCTAGTACTGGGTTTGGTTCCTAGTATTGGGTTTGGTTCCTAGTACTGGGTTTGGTTCCTAGTACTGGGTTTGGTTCCTAGTATTGGGTTTGGTTCCTAGTACTGGGTTTGGTTCCTAGTACTGGGTTTGGTTCCTAGTATTGGGTTTGGTTCCTAGTACTGGGTTTGGTTCCTAGTACTGGGTTTGGTTCCTAGTACTGGGTTTGGTTTGTAGAACTGGGTTTGGTTTGTAGTACTGGGTTTGGTTCCTAGTATTGGGTTTGGTTTGTGGTACTGGGTTTGGTTCCTAGTACTGGGTTTGGTTCCTAGTATTGGGTTTGGTTCGTAGTACTGGGTTTGGTTTGTGGTACTGGGTTTGGTTTGTGGTACTGGGTTCGGTTCCTAATACTGGGTTTGGTTCCTAGTATTGGGTTTGGTTTGTAGTACTGGGTTTGGTTCCTAGTATTGGGTTTGGTTTGTGGTACTGGGTTTGGTTCCTACTATTGGGTTTGGTTTGTGGTACTGGGTTTGGTTCCTAGTATTGGTTTGGTTTGTAGTACTGGGTTTGGTTCCTAGTATTGGGTTTGGTTTGTGGTACTGGGTTTGGTTCCTAGTATTGGTTTGGTTCCTACTATTGGGTTTGGTTCCTAGTATTGGTTTGGTTCGTAGTATTGGGTTTGTTTTGTAGTATTGGGTTTGGTTCCTAGTATTGGGTTTGGTTCCTAGTATTGGGTTTGGTTCCTAGTATTGGTTTGGTTTGTGGTACTGGGTTTGGTTCCTAGTATTGGGTTTGGTTCCTAGTATTGGGTTTGGTTCCTAGTATTGGTTTGGTTCCTAGTATTGGTTTGGTTCGTAGTATTGGGCTTGTTTTGTAGTATTGGGTTTGTTTTGTAGTATTGGGTTTGGTTCCTAGTATTGGGTTTGGTGTGTAGTACGTCTCGTGTGGCTCAGTTGGTAGAGCATGGTGTTTGCAACGCCAGGGTTGTGGGTTCAATTCCCATGGGGGACCAGTACAGATTTTTTTTTTTTATGAAATGTATTTACATTTCACTACTGTAAGTTGCTCTGGATAAGAGCATCTGCTAAATGACATAGTGTTTGTAGTACTGGGTTTGGTTCCTAGTGCTTATGTCTCTTTGAGTGGATGGGATTTGGGGCCCAAGTCATTTCAGACCATGTGACCTGTCCTGGAAAAGCACTTCTGCCCCCCTAAAATGAGTGCTGCTTTTAATTTGTTGTTTAGGGTGGTTTAGTGAGATCTTGGAGAGGTCAGTTGATTGGTTGTCGAGTGAGAGCAGGATTGTAGGATTGTCTTTTTACATGACAATTTTAGAAAGGCTGTTGAATGAGTTGTTATTTTGTTGATTGAAGCTCTGCTGGGTATGCAGCCTAGTTGTTGGTTGATTGTAGCTGTGGTGTTGCTAGAGCAAAACGAAGCGGCCATTAGTGGGTGTGGAGGGAGAAGTGAAGAATTGGAGCAGTTTACATCTGGCAGCACTGCAGAGCTCTGTGGCTTCCTCTACGACACAGTCATTAATCACACCAACAGAGATGCAGCACAGAGAGGCACAATAACACAATAACCCCCCCCCCCCACACACACACACACAGAACAAAAGTCTTCTACACAAACATCGCTCCACAACCAAACACACTCCAAAGCCAACAAAAGCACGACAACTCACGACCTCCTAAGACAAAACCTACCTGTCAAATCACACCATGACTTGTTCATCCAATTGGACCAAGCTATTTGTATTCTACAGCCATTCAACCAACGGGAAAGAAATTCTCTCTGCTACCGCACGCCAAGCGGTACCAGAGCGCCAAGTCTAGGTCCAAGAGACTTCTAAACAGCCTCTACCCCCAATCCATAAGACTCCTGAACATGTAATCAAATGGCTACCCAGACTATTTACATTGCTCCTCTCCCCCTCTTTAACACCGCTGCTACTCTCTGTTGTTATCATCTATGCATAGTTCCTTTAATAACGCTACCTACATGTAAAGTGAGGGAAAAAAGTATTTGATCCCCCTGCTGATTTTGTACGTTTGCCCACTGACAAAGAAAGGATCAGTCTATAATTTTAATGGTAGGTTTATTTGAACAGTGAGAGACAGAATAACAACAAAAATATCCAGAAAAACGCATGTCAGAAATGTTATACATTTATTTGCATTTTAATGAGGGAAATAAGTATTTGACCTCCTCTCAATCAGAAAGATATCTGGCTCCCAGGTGTCTTTTATACAGGTAACGAGCTGAGATTAGGAGCACACTCTTAAAGGGAGTGCTCCTAACCGCAGCTTGCTACCTGTAAAAAAGACACCTGTCCACAGAAGCAATCAATCAATCAGATTCCAAACTCTCCACCATGGCCAAGACCAAAGAGCTCTCCAAGGATGTCAGGGACAAGATTGTAGACCTACACAAGGCTGGAATGGGCTACAAGACCATCGCCAAGCAGCTTGGTGAGAAGGTGACAACATTTGGTGCGATTATTCGCAAATGGAAGAAACACAAAAGAACTGTCAATATCCCTCGGCCTGGGGCTCCATGCAAGATCTCACCTCGTGGAGTTGCAATGATCATGAGAACGGTGAGGAATCAGCCCAGAACTACACGGGAGGATCTTGTCAATGATCTCAAGGCAGCTGGGACCATAGTCACCAAGAAAACAATTGGTAACACTACGCCGTGAAGGACTGAAATCCCGCAGTGCCCGCATGGTCCCCCTGCTCAAGAATACATATACATGCTCGTCTGAAGTTTGCCAATGAACATCTGAATGACTCAGAGGACAACTGGTGAAAGTGTTGTGGTCAGATGAGACCAAAATGGAGCTCTTTGACATCAACTCAACTCGCCGTGTTTGGAGGAGGAGGAATGCTGCCTATGACCCCAAGAACACCATCCCCACCGTCAAACATGGAGGTGGAAACATTATGCTTTGGGGGTGTTTTTCTGCTAAGGGGACAGGACAACTTCACCGCATCAAAGGGACGATGGACGGGGCCATGTACCGTCAAATCTTGGGTGAGAACCTCCTTCCCTCAGCCAGGGCATTGAAAATGGGTCGTGGATGGGTATTCCAGCATGACAATGACCACAAACACACGGCCAAGGCAACAAAGGAGTGGCTCAAGAAGAAGCACATTAAGGTCCTGGAGTGGCCTAGCCAGTCTCCAGACCTTAATCTCATAGAAAATCTGTGGAGGGAGCTGAAGGTTTGAGTTGCCAAACGTCAGCCTCGAAACCTTAATGACTTGGAGAAGATCTGCAAAGAGGAGTGGGACAAAATCCCTCCTGAGATGTGTGCAAACCTGGTGGCCAACTACAAGAAACGTCTGACCTCTGTGATTGCCAACAAGGGTTTTGCCACCAAGTACTAAGTCATGTTTTGCAGAGGGGTCAAATACTTATTTCCCTCATTAAAATGCAAATCATTTTATAACATTTTTGACATGCGTTTTTCTGGATTTTTGTTGTTGTTATTCTGTCTCTCACTGTTCAAATAAACCTACTATTAAAATTATAGACTGATAATTTCTTTGTAACTGGGCAAATGTACAAAATCAGCAGGGGATCAAATACTTTTTTCCCCCACTGTACATATTACCTCGACTAACCGGTGCCCCCCGCACATTGACTCTGTACCGGTACCCCCTGTATATAGTCTCGCTATTGTTATTTTACTGCTGCTCTTTAATTACTTGTTACTTTTATTTCTTATTCTCATTCGTATTTTTTACAACTGCATTGTTGGTTAGGAGCTGGTAAGTAAGCATTTCACTGTTGTATTCGGGCATGTGACTAATAAAATGTGATTTGATTTGAAATGATAAAGTGTCCAGAGCTGTGCAGACTGGTGCTGAAGTATCACAGTCTAGAGGATCTATTGATGTACCAAGATCCCATAGAAATAACACACACACACACCACACACACACACTCACACACTCACACACTCACACTCCGCCAACCCTGTGAACAGTCATCTGATAAGCATGGAAACGCGTCTCTTTTCAGACGCAGGAAGAGCTGCTTGACTCTCCAGTAATGACTGTGTAGCAGACTGTTAACGCTCTCACTCAAACATTTCATTAAAACTCCAAGTTGATATGCTTTAATTAAACACTGCTGTGAAAGGTTATACAAATGATCTTTATTTTGTATCCGTGGTAAAAACTTGCATTGTTCTAATTAGTCCAAAAGGGGTGTGTGTTTTGTGGTACGGGGGTATGTGAGTGTGTGTGTGTGTCCACTCTATCCTTGTATTGTGGAATATGGTTGTCGTTGGAGATTTGTTGAAGTTACAGCCATCATGTTATCTTCAGACATCATGCATTACATCATCTCTAACCCACTGAGGGACTACTGATGGTAGAGAAGTCAATTATCTATTATACTCTCCTGGTCAGTGTCAGCTTCTGCTGCACTGCATACCTGTGGACTAACGCTGTCATCATCTCTCCCTCTCTCTCTCCCCCTCTCTCTCTCTCCCTCTCTCTCTCTCTCTCTCTCTCTCTCCCCCTCTCTCTCTCCCCCTCTCTCTCTCTCCCTCTCTCTCTCTCTCTCTCTCTCTCTTTCTCCCTCCCTCCCTCCCTCCCTCCCTCCCTCCCTCCCTCCCTCCCTCCCTCCCTCCCTCCCTCCCTCCCTCCCTCCCTCCCTCCCTCCCTCTCTGTGTGATTTATGAGTCTCAGTCTAGATGTCCCTGTAACAGTAAAGAACATGATGCAGGTGAGACTTCAACAGCCAATCAGGGCCCAGCGTTGGGTCTCCTGGGGTGACCAGCGCTCCTCTCTCTGCAGTAGAACAGGAAAACGGGCTGGCTAGCTCACAACTGGGTCACTCACACACATGATTCTGGCAGACACACACACACACACACACACACACACACACACACACACACACACACACACACACACACACACACACACACACATACACTCGCATTCACTCGCACACACACGCACATACACACACCTACATACACACGCACACACACACGCACGCACACACACACACACACACACACACACACAGAATTCAGGCAGAAACAGACACACAAACACTCACTTAAACTCTCCCAGAGACAATACTACTACACGCAGCTACACAGCCTTCAGAAAGAGGTGTGACTATTGGTGCGGTGGCTTCTGCAGTGTTCAGATGATTCAATATGGATCCTTATTAAGTTGAGGTGCAATAAACATCTTAAAAGGGCCTGGCGGGTCTGACAGCTTGAAGTTCAGGTTCAGAATGAGAGGGAGGGAGGGAGGGAGGGAGGGAGATGGATGGAGGAAGGGAGGGAGAGGGAGGGAGGGAGGGAGGGAGAGAGGGAGAGAGGGAGGAAGGGAGGGAGATGGAGGGAGGGAGAGAGGGAGGTAGGGAGGAAGGGAGAGGGAGGGAGGGAGGGAGGGAGGGAGGGAGAGGGAGAGAGAGAGAGAGAGAGAGAGGGAGGGAGAGGGAGGAGGAGAGAGAGCCCTCTGCCCCCCTTGCAACCCCTCCCTCCCACCATCGCTCCTCCCCACAGACCTATTAAGTGGATTTTTATCTCAGCTACACCGTCGTTCCCAAAGGATTATGGGATTTTTCGCCACGCACACGAAATTGTAATTGGCGATCGGGGAGAGAAACGCGTCGGTGAAATAAGCGAAGGTCGGTTCATTACTACAAATCACCCTGCTTTTGTGTGTGAACGTACGTGTGTGTGTGTGTGGTGTGTGTGTGTGTGTGTGTGTGTGTGTGTGTGTGTGTGTGTGTGTGTGTGTGTGTGTGTGTGTGTGTGTGTGTGTGTGTGTGTGTGTGTGTGTGTGTGTGTGTGTGTGTGTGAACGTACGTGTGTGTGAACGTACGTGTGTGTGTGTGTGTTTGTTTTCCCCTCAGGATCACCACACCGACCCTAGTCATGTTTCATGACCAGGCAGTGCTATATAACCTTATGACATCTGGTCTTCCCTGTGGCTCAGTTGGTAGAGCATGGTGTTTGCAACGCCAGCATGGTGTGTGCAACGCCAGGGTTGTGGGTTCGATTCCCAGGAGTCCCCCAAAATGTATGAAATTTATGCATTAACTACTGTAAGTCGCTCTGGATAAGAGTGTCTGCTAAATGACTAAAATGTAAATGTAATCTCATAACACACCCCTCTAGGGGCCCTACACACACCCCTCTAGCCCCTACACACACCCTCTAGGTCCTACACATGCCCCTCTAGCCCCTACACACCCCTCTAGCCCTTACACACACCCCTCTAGCCCCTACACACACCCCTCGTACTAATGGCTGTGTGTTGACGGGTTAGTGGTCTCAGTGGCAGGGCCTTAAATGATTGGTGGGTCGGGAGAGAGGGAGGCGAGGGGGATTTCACTGTCCAGGGGAACACACATTATCACTGGGCTTAGTGACAGCAGGACATGTACCCTTCTAGCCTCTTCTCCTCTCCCATTATCTCTCCCCCTCTTCTGATCTCACCCTGGAGCCCCCCATTCCCTACTGGCAGTGCTGACACTGGGACACATTTGCTTCCTGAGATGGAGACACGCGTGTATTCATGTATTCAATCATGTGCACAGACACACACCAACTCATGCATGGACAGGGAGAGCACTCCAACATTAAGCTCCCCGTGTTATCCAAGATGGCTCCCCAACTCTGGCATAAATCAACAACCAGCCCTGTCTAGCGTCAGCATCCATAGTGTTGCTATCTCTGGGGGTGTTGAATGCTGATCTAAAAGCTAGCGGAGAAGACACGGTTCAGACAGTGATGTGAGTCTCCAGAGTCGTGCCCCCCCCTTCACCCCTCTCTTCTGCCAGTCCCCTGCCAAGTCCAGCAGCCTGGGGCCAAAGGAACACTTCATTAATTGTTTTTAGGGGGAGCAGTGCCCCTGTGCCCAAAAATGGTATCTCAATCCTTACACCCCCTCCCCCCAACTCAACCCCTACTCAGAGCACAGAGTCCCACTCAGCCCCCTCTCCTCCCTCTGACCCCACCCATATCTCTCAGCCCCCTCTCCTCTCTCTGACCCCACCCAGATCTCTCAGCCTCTACAGCCTTCACTGATCCCACTGCCCTCCTTTGAAGCTCAGCCCTCTCTATTTGATATTCAGTCTGCAGTCTGGCTCTGGAAACTGGACTCAAGTCTCTGTTTCAAGATGGCAGCTTAAAAACGTTGGAGTGTCTGAAGAAGGAAAACAAAACAGGCTTTTGAGAGAAGACAAAGACAGAGAGAAAGAGGGAGATAGTGAGAGAAAGAAAGGGCAAGCGATATAGAGAGAGTGAGACAGAGAGAGAGAGGGTGAGAGAAAGAGAGAGCGAGAAAGAGGGAGATAGAAAGGGCAAGCGATAGAGAGAGAGAGAGAGATAGAGACAGAGAGAGGTTGAGAGAGAGAGAAGGAGACAGAGACTGCATGACTGTGGGCCTGTGATGTAAAACCAAAGAGACATCATTGCCCTTTTTTAATACAAACACAAAACAAAAAAGCGCTAAAAAGACTGAATAAAAACAAGACGCGATAGAGGGGAAGTTGTCTGATGAATTTCGTCAGGGTTTAATTTGCGTGGCGGGCCCTGTTGACTTCTTTCATTACGTCTCTTTTCTAAAACGACTGAACATTGATCATGGGAGACAAAATGCTGGGGAACGCGGCTCCTTTGTGAGTCGAATAAAAAGTTGAAGTTGCAAAGCCTCCCGTCATCTCGTGCCTCCTCGCCAGTCTCCCGGCATGTCATCAGCCACCAGACGTCAGTCCCCTCACCCCTCATCGCCATAATAGCCTAAGATGGAACTGGGTTAGCGACGACGCGACGGTTCAGATGAGAAGGTGTCTCTTCTTTCCTACGTGTCTGTGTGTGTTTGGTTGTGTGAGTCTGCAGCTGTTTGAAACACATATCCACACCCCTCTCCCCTCTAGAAGCTCCGTGGCTTTTCCCCTTCTCTCTACACGCCCTTCATTCTGACACTCGGCTCCCTGGGAATTTGAGTTCCAAGGACACTGTGATGTACATGTTTCCTCTTTATTCCATGCCCTTTTATCCTCCAATCCGACTCTACTACTCTCATCCCAGGAGATGAGAGAGCGGCCCCAGTTTACGCTCTCCATATGTAATCAAGTGCACCGTTTTTATTAAAGCCTGCAGAGGAAAGAGAAGAGAAAAAGTTTAGTCACTAAATGTGCTGAATGTCAATGAGGGAGCAGTCGATTGGTGGAGGAGAGGAGAGGAGGATGGATGGAGGGAGGTATAAGAAAGGAGCGGTGGACAGTGATTTTAGGGGGTTTTCTCTCCTGTTTTACTAACAAAGCAATACGAGCGCGAACCGCAGTGGTTCCGTGTGATTTGGCCACCAAATCTGTCCTTGTTATGTCATTAAAGGCATTTAGTCTCAGCTGCCTGCTCTCAGAACAGGCAAACCAAGCGCCACCTCGTTTGTCAATGGTGTTGCTTTGCTTTGCACTCATCTGTTTCACTGGCAAATGCCTGGTGCTCCTCAAACATAGCCTCTAGTCATCTCACTACTCCAGTAGGGTCAAGGAGGGTTAGCTGAACACTGTACATGGCTTAGATTGGTCAGGCTAGCATCTTGTAGCCTGTGTCAATGTGCTTAGACTAGGATCTTATAACCACATACCTCATGTGTTGTAGCAGGTGACTGTACAGCATTGGCTGGCAATTGCCTAGCAATAAGTTTCACACAACGTGAGCTGGAGACGTGGCAGAATGTCAAAGAGGGAAGCACGCTTAGAGAGAGAAACGTCAGCCATGCGACGGAGGGGGAGAGAGAGAGAGAGGGAGAGAGAGGGAACATATTTCTGTCTGTAAGAGATCTTTTGGTCCCCTCTTCCACTAAGTTCAGCTGCCTGGCCATGTGATTCACCCTTCCATGTGTTGAGAGCTGAACAGTTGGAAGGGCTACGCCCTCTGCTCTTCTCACCCTGTGTACTTCATACCTGTTGGTTTGCCTCACCCCTTCTCCCCTTCTCCCATATCCCCTTCTCCCCTCTCTGCTTCTCCCCTTCTCCCCTCTCCCCTTCTCCCCTCTCCCCTTCTCCCCTCTCTGCTTCTCCCCTCTCTGCTTCTCCCCTCTCCCCTTCTCCCCTCTCTGCTTCTCCCCTCTCCCCTCTCCCCTTCTCCCCTCTCCCCTTCTCCCCTCTCCCCTTCTCCCCTCTCTGCTTCTCCCCTTCTCCCCTCTCCCCTTCTCCCCTCTCTGCTTCTCCCCTCTCCCCTCTCCCCTTCTCCCCTCTCCCCTTCTCCCCTTCTCCCCTCTCCCCTTCTCCCCTCTCCCCTTCTCCCCTCTCTGCTTCTCCCCTCTCCCCTTCTCCCCTCTCTGCTTCTCCCCTCTCCCCTTCTCCCCTCTCCCCTTCTCCCCTCTCTGCTTCTCCCCTTCTCCCATATTCCCTTCTCCCCTCTCTGCTTCTCCCCTCTCCCCTCTCCCCTTCTCCCCTTCTCCCCTCTCCCCTTCTCCCCTCTCCCCTTCTCCCCTCTCCCCCTCTCCCCTCTCTGCTTCTCCCCTCTCTGCTTCTCCCCTCTCCCCTTCTCCCCTCTCCCCTTCTCCCCTCTCTGCTTCTCCCCTTCTCCCATATCCCCTTCTCCCCTCTCTGCTTCTCCCCTCTCCCCTCTCCCCTTCTCCCCTTCTCCCCTCTCCCCTTCTCCCCTCTCCCCTTCTCCCCTCTCTGCTTCTCCCCTCTCCCCTTCTCCCCTCTCCCCTTCTCCCCTCTCCCCTTCTCCCCTCTCTGCTTCTCCCCTTCTCCCATATCCCCTTCTCCCCTCTCTGCTTCTCCCCTCTCCCCTCTCCCCTTCTCCCCTTCTCCCCTCTCCCCTTCTCCCCTCTCCCCTTCTCCCATATCCCCTTCTCCCCTCTCTGCTTCTCCCCTCTCCCCTTCTCCCCTCTCTGCTTCTCCCCTCTCCCCTTCTCCCCTCTCTCCTCTCCCCTTCTCCCCTCTCCCCTTCTCCCCTCTCCCCTCTCTGCTTCTCCCCTCTCCCCTTCTCCCCTCTCTGCTTCTCCCCCTCCCCTTCTCCCCTCTCTCCTCTCCCCTTCTCCCCTTCTCCTCTCTCCTCTCTCCTCTCTCCCCTCTCCCCTCTCCCCTCTCCCCTCTCCCCTCTCTGCTTCTCTCCTCTCCCCTTCTCCCCTCTCCCCCTCTCCCCTTCTCCCCCTCTCCCCTTCTCCCCTCTCCCCTTCTCCCCTGCTCCCTTCTCCCCTCTCCCTCCTCCCTCCCTCCCTCAAGTTCATTACTAGCTGCCATGCATAGATGCAGCTGTATACCGCCGTGTTTGTATTTATATTTTGCACATAAACAAATCCTTCCTCCCTCAGATGGGTAATGAGCCTCTTGGAGGGGGGGGGTAGAATGGACAGAAGCCAAGGGCAGTCAAATTTGGAAGATAGGGAAGGAGGGAGAGAGGGGGAGGGGCGTGTGTGCCTGAGGACAATAACTTCCACTAGAAAGTCAGCAAAAGTGCCAAAGCTCTCCAGAGCTCTGAGTCATAAAAGTTGTTTCCCCCCCTCTCATAAATATACTCAATGATATTGAAGATACAACACCCTCCCACCCCCCACCCCCCCTCCCTCTCTCTCTCTCTCTCTTGCTTCTCTTCCTCCTCTCAACTCTCTCTCTTTTCCTCTTCAGCACCCAAACATCACAGCTTCCTGTATTCCAGGGCTCTGGGCTGGTGCTAGGCATTGTGGGAGGTGTAGTCCTGCAGACATCTCTCTGTAGGGAGTCCCAGCATGCTCGGGGCACCTATCTCCAACAACCACTTCCTCATGAATTAACCGCAACCTTTCTTAGACACTGCCGTAGGCCCGCCGCATCACTCCTGCTCTTATTGTTTTAGCGGAGCGCTCCTCAAACACACGGCAGCGCTATCCGGCCCCCTTCCGCCATGTTAAATATGTGCTAGTTCACTGTATCAGGGGAAGACATGCAGAACTGATTTGTGGATGAAGAGTGAAATGATGCTGATCAGTGGGGAAAGGGTGTTTGTCTTTGCGGGTGCCGGGGATATTCCCACCATGGAGGCAGTGGATGGTAGAAAGGGTTTATATCACCTCAAGACCGACAACAAGTCCCTAATACTGTAATATGTCCCTCAGTGCCCCAGGCTGTGAACATCAGATAGTCAACATGCTACAGCGGAGATACATGCTAAACCTTTAGCGCTGTGTAATGGCACTAATAGCAGCAACATGCTACAGTGGAGATACACGCTAACCCTTTAATGCTGTGTAATGGCACTAATAGCAGCAACATGCTACAGTGGAGATACACGCTAACCCTTTAATGCTGTATAATGGCACTAATAGCAGCAACATGCTACAGTAGAGATACACTACATGACCAAAAGTATGTGGACACCTGCTCGTTGAACACCTCATTCCAAAATCATGGCAATTAATATGAAGTTGGTCCCCCCTTTGTTGCTATAACAGCCTCCACTCTTCTGGGAAGGCTTTCCACTAGAGTTGGAACGTTGGTGCGGGGACTTTCTTCCATTCAGCCACGAGCATTAGTGAGGTCGGGCACTGATGTTGGGTGATTATGCCTGGCTCGTAGTCAGCGTTCGAATTCATCACAAAGGTGTTCGATGGGGTTGAGGTCAGGACTCTGTGCAGGCCAGTCAAATTCTTCCTAACCGATCTCGACAAACAATTTCTGTATGGACCTCGCTTTGTGCATGGGGACATTGTCATGCTGAAACAGGTAAGGGCCTTCCCCAAACTGTTGCCACAAAGTTGGAAGAACTGAATTGTCTAGAGTGTCATTGTATGCTGTAGCGTTAAGATTTCCCTTCATTGGAACTAAGGGGCCTAGCCCGAACCATGGAAAAACAGCCCCAGACCATTATTCATCCTCCACCAAACTTTATTAGTTGGCACTATGCATTAGGGTGGGTAGCGTTCCCCTGACATCCTCCAAACCCAGATTCATCCGTCGGACTGCCAGATGGTGAAGAGTGATTCATCACTCCAGAGAACACGTTTCCACTACTCCAGAGTCCAATGACGGCAAGCTTTACACCACTCCAGCTGGTACTTGGCATTGTGCATGGTGATCTTAGGCTTGTGTGCAGCTGCTCAGCCATGGAAACCCATGTCATGAAGCTCCCGACAAACAGTTATTGTGCTGACGTTGCTTCCAGAGGCAGTTTGGAACTCGGTAGTGAGTGTTGTAACTGAGGACAGACCACCTAGGTGTCTGGTTAGACTGTAAACTCTCCTTCCAGACTCACATTAAGCATCTCCAATCCAAAGTTAAATCTAGAATCGGCTTCCTATTTCTCCACAAAGCCTCCTTCACTCATGCTGCCAAACTTACCCTCGTAAAACTGACTATCCTACCGATCCTTGACTTTGACGATGTAATTTACAAAATAGCCTACAACACTTTACTCAGCAAACTGGATGCAGTCTATCACAGTGCTATCCGTTTTGTCACCAAAGCCCCATATACCACCCACCACTGCGACCTGTACGCTCTCGTCGGCTGGCCCTCGCTACATAGTAGTCGCCAGACCCACTGGCTCCAGGTCACCTATAAGTCTTTGCTAGGTAAAGCCCCGCCTTATCTCAGCTCACTGGTCATCATACCAACACCCACTCGTAGCATGCGCTCCAGCAGGTATATTTCACTGGTCATCCCCAAAGTCAACACCCCCTTTGGCCGCCTTTCCTTCCAGTTCTCTGCTGCCAATGACTGGAACGAATACCAAAAATCACTGAAATTGGAGACTTATATCTCTCTCACTAACTTTAAGCCTCAGCTGTCAGAGCAGCTTACCGATCGCTGCAGCTGTACACAGCCCATCTGTAAATAGCCCATCCAACCAACTACCTACCTCATCCCATATTTGTTTTTGTTTTTGTTTTGCACACCAGTATTTCTACTTGCACATCCTCATCTGCACATCTATCACTCCAGTGTAAATTGCTAAATTGTAATTACTTTGCCACTATTGGCTTATTTATTGCCTTACCTCCTTTCTTCATTTGGAGATACATGCTAAACCTTTAGCGCTGTGTAATGGCACTAATACCAGCAACATGCTACAATGTAGATACATGCTAACCCTTTAGTGCTTTGTAATGGCACTAATAGCAGCAACATGCTACAATGTAGATACATGCTAACCCTTTAGTGCTTTGTAATGGCACTAATAGCAGCACACAACATAATAGTGGGCTCATTCAACAGTGCAGCACTGTACTCTGAAGCTAATTCTAAAATAAGCTAATAGCAGCCAATGGCTAACAGTACAGTTCTGTGCATTGAAGCTAATGCTAACAAAATGCTTACATTTCACTTGTTTGGCAACTGTAGAACTCTAATTGCATCAGCTTGTCTGTCCTCTTTGAATGTCTGACAATATCTCTCCAGTGCTGTGTGTATAGCAGCGAGAAACCCTATCCCTTGGTGAACAGCAGCCCTTTATGAAATGCTATCCACCATGTTAGCCAGCATAAGTATCTGTTTTTACACCTTCCATGGACCACAATCGATGTGGCGGATGCATTTCAGCTGTTTGTTGTTTTCCCAGTCTGCCCTGTGTTAATAAATGGGTATTTTACAGCTCCAGCCCCCCTGACTCTCCTGTTGTATAGTACAGTGATATCAGCCCAGGACTAGCTGTTGTATAGAACAGTGATATCAGCCCAGGGCTAGCTGTTGTATAGAACAGTGATATCAGCCCAGGGCTAGCTGTTGTATAGAACAGTGATATCAGCCCAGGGCTAGCTATTGTATAGAACAGTGATATCAGCCCAGGACTAGCTGTTGTATAGTACAGTGATATCAGCCCAGGGCTAGCTATTGTATAGAACAGTGATATCAGCCCAGGACTAGCTGTTGTATAGAACAGTGATATCAGCCCAGGACTAGCTGTTGTATAGTACAGTGATATCAGCCAGGACTAGCTGTTGTATAGTACAGTGATATCAGCCCAGGACTAGCTATTGTATAGAACAGTGATATCAGCCCAGGACTAGCTGTTGTATAGAACAGTGATATCAGCCCAGGACTAGCTGTTGTATAGAACAGTGATATCAGCCCAGGACTAGCTGTTGTATAGAACAGTGATATCAGCCCAGGGCTAGCTGTTGTATAGAACAGTGATATCAGCCCAGGACTAGCTGTTGCCAGCTTGGCACTATGCATTAGGGTGGGTAGCGTTCCGCTGACATCCTCCAAACCCAGATTCATCCGTCGGACTGCCAGATGGTAAGGCCCTTACCTTACCACTGATATCACTAGCTGTTGCCAGGACAGTATTACGGGATTCACTCCCTGGTCTCTGACTTCTGGAGGGGTTCCAGTTTGACTTCCTTGTTGGTGAACTGTACAGTGTCAGACTATGCATATTCAAGTTTTCAAGTGGCAAACTGGTAAACACACATGCGCACACTCACTCACACACGCACACACAATGATATACTTCTAGTGCTTACTACTCTGAATTACAATTGAAACAAACAAAAAGCGTTGTGATTGAGTGTGTGTGTATGTGTGTGTGTTGTCAGGGCTGGTGAAGGGAACTGTCAGGTGCTAATTGAGAGTGAGGCTATTTATGCGACAGTGACTTCCTCTCTCCTCTGACCAATCTACACCCCCCCCCCCCCCCCCAACCTGTCTGACTGGGATCGATGCACCACTCCTTTACAGACCCTCTGGAGGTGAGCGGCCGACCTTCTCACCTAATCCATTAGGAGGATTACAATTCATTCCAATCTACTGCAGAGGACTCTACCAACACACACACACACACACACACACACACACACACACACACACACACACTTGACAACTACGTGTCTACCCCTACAGTAAAGTGCCCACTCTGAATGTCGACTCCAGCAGAGAGAGAAAGGGATGATTGATGTCAATCAAAAGTACATCTGCGTGCATACATCCTGGGCAATAGAAGGCATACATCCTGGTCAATAGAAGGCATACATCCTGGTCAATAGAAGGCATATATCCTGGTCAATAGAAGGCATACATCCTGGTCAATAGAAGGCATATATCCTGGACAATAGAAGGCATATATCCTGGTCAATAGAAGGCATATATCCTGGTCAATAGAAGGCATACATCCTGGTCAATAGAAGGCATACATCCTGGTCAATAGAAGGCATACATCCTGGTCAATAGAAGGCATATATCCTGGTCAATAGAAGGCATATATCCTGGTCAATAGAAGGCATACATCCTGGTCAATAGAAGGCATACATCCTGGTCAATAGAAGGCATATATCCTGGTCAATAGAAGGCATACATCCTGGTCAATAGAAGGCATATATCCTGGTCAATAGAAGGCATACATCCTGGTCAATAGAAGGCATACATCCTGGTCAATAGAAGGCATATATCCTGGTCAATAGAAGGCATACATCCTGGTCAATAGAAGGCATACATCCTGGTCAATAGAAGGCATACATCCTGGTCAATAGAAGGCATATATCCTGGACAATAGAAGGCATATATCCTGGTCAATAGAAGGCATATATCGTGGTCAATAGAAGGCATATATCCTGGACAATAGAAGGCATACATCCTGGTCAATAGAAGGCATATATCCTGGTCAATAGAAGGCATATATCCTGGTCAATAGAAGGCATACATCCTGGTCAATAGAAGGCATACATCCTGGTCAATAGAAGGCATACATCCTGGTCAATAGAAGGCATACATCCTGGTCAATAGAAGGCATACATCCTGGTCAATAGAAGGCATACATCCTGGTCAATAGAAGGCATATATCCTGGTCAATAGAAGGCATACATCCTGGTCAATAGAAGGCATACATCCTGGTCAATAGAAGGCATACATCCTGGTCAATAGAAGGCATACATCCTGGTCAATAGAAGGCATACATCCTGGTCAATAGAAGGCATACATCCTGGTCAATAGAAGGCATACATCCTGGTCAATAGAAGGCATACATCCTGGTCAATAGAAGGCATACATCCTGGACAATAGAAGGCATACATCCTGGACAATAGAAGGCATATATCCTGGTCAATAGAAGGCATATATCCTGGTCAATAGAAGGCATACATCCTGGTCAATAGAAGGCATATATCCTGGTCAATAGAAGGTATACATCCTGGTCAATAGAAGGCATATATCCTGGTCAATAGAAGGCATATATCCTGGTCAATAGAAGGCATATATCCTGGTCAATAGAAGGCATACATCCTGGTCAATAGAAGGCATACATCCTGGTCAATAGAAGGCATACATCCTGGTCAATAGAAGGCATATATCCTGGTCAATAGAAGGCATATATCCTGGTCAATAGAAGGCATATATCCTGGTCAATAGAAGGCATACATCCTGGTCAATAGAAGGCATACATCCTGGTCAATAGAAGGCATACATCCTGGTCAATAGAAGGCATACATCCTGGTCAATAGAAGGCATACATCCTGGTCAATAGAAGGCATACATCCTGGTCAATAGAAGGCATACATCCTGGTCAATAGAAGGCATACATCCTGGTCAATAGAAGGCATACATCCTGGTCAATAGAAGGCATACATCCTGGTCAATAGAAGGCATATATCCTGGTCAATAGAAGGCATACATCCTGGTCAATAGAAGGCATACATCCTGGTCAATAGAAGGCATATATCCTGGACAATAGAAGGCATATATCCTGGTCAATAGAAGGCATATATCCTGGTCAATAGAAGGCATACATCCTGGTCAATAGAAGGCATACATCCTGGTCAATAGAAGGTATACATCCTGGTCAATAGAAGGCATATATCCTGGTCAATAGAAGGCATATATCCTGGTCAATAGAAGGCATATATCCTGGTCAATAGAAGGCATACATCCTGGTCAATAGAAGGCATACATCCTGGTCAATAGAAGGCATACATCCTGGTCAATAGAAGGCATATATCCTGGTCAATAGAAGGCATATATCCTGGTCAATAGAAGGCATACATCCTGGTCAATAGAAGGCATACATCCTGGTCAATAGAAGGCATACATCCTGGACAATAGAAGGCATATATCCTGGTCAATAGAAGGCATACATCCTGGTCAATAGAAGGCATATATCCTGGACAATAGAAGGCATATATCCTGGTCAATAGAAGGCATATATCCTGGTCAATAGAAGGCATACATCCTGGTCAATAGAAGGCATACATCCTGGTCAATAGAAGGCATACATCCTGGTCAGTAGAAGGCATATATCCTGGTCAGTAGAAGGCATATATCCTGGTCAATAGAAGGCATATATCGTGGTCAATAGAAGGCATATATCCTGGTCAATAGAAGGCATACATCCTGGTCAATAGAAGGTATATATCCTGGTCAGTAGAAGGCATATATCCTGGTCAATAGAAGGCATACATCCTGGTCAATAGAAGGTATACATCCTGGTCAATAGAAGGCATATATCCTACATATTATACTATACTATACTATACTATACATATTATACTATACTAGACTATACATATTATAGTATACTATACTGTACATATTTTTCTATACACACACAGACAAACGCACACATGCACACATGCACACACGCACACACACACAGTGCCAGCTACGGGAAGCCATCTGATCACCTGTTAACACAATGGAGAAACCCTGCGTGTGTGTGTGTGTGTGTGTGTGTGTGTGTGTGTGTGTGTGTGTGTGTGTGTGTGTGTGTGTGTGTGTGTGTGTGTGTGTGCATGGTGTTTGTGTGCATGGTGTGTGTGTGCATGTTGTGTGTGTTCATGATGTGTGTGTGCAGGTGATGAATAACCTTACAGGTCTATCAGGGAATGAGAAGAATAGAGGAGAGTGGCTGTAAAACACCCTGCATCCCTCTATCCATCTCTCTCTCTCTCTCTCTCACACTTAGAAAAAAACATTGAGAGTGCAAACTGCTGAGAGAGAGGGAGAGAGAGAGAGGGAGTACTGGGTAGATTGTAATATCTCTATTGTCCCCCTCTATGAGAGTGAGAGAGAGAGGGGGGAGACAGTGAGAGAGAGCAAAAGAGAGAGAGTGAGACACAGAGAGACAGACAGACAGAGGGAGAGAGAGAGAGAGCTAGAAAGAGAGAGAGAGAGAGAGAGAGAGAGAGAGAGAGAGAGAGATGTACCAGCCAGCCCATTTTTCTCCTCACTGTGACATCACCATTGGGATTTGTGTTTCTGTAAACCCTCTGATCTCAGCCAGGGACCCCCAAATACTCTGTCCCACACACAGTCCCCCTATATCTTCCCCATTCCCCTCCTTTATAGCCTGGTGGGCATGGTGTTGGCACTCCCTTCTTTCTGCCAACTGTGTCAGTCTCCCACCAAGCAGCGTCCCTCCCCACCACCACCCGCTACCCGCCCAACATGAAAAGGCCCACGATCACACAGGCTCAAACTCTGATTAATCTGGCAACAAGTCTAAATAGGATCATTAATGGTGGTTTAACAGGGGGCTGCTGTCTGCGATTAGCAATGACATACACACACACACACACACACACACACACACACACACACACACACACACACACACACACACACACACACACAGGTTTGAATATGCCTTTCACGTCCCCCACATTCCTTCCAAGGCCTTTTTAAGGGACCCAGTGCCAACAGAGATCAACGGTAGTCGTGTGGATGGATGCCCAGCCAGTCTTTAATTGGAGTGTAATCTGAGATGTGTAATTTGCTCTGCGAGTTAATGCTGAGGAGTGACAGAACAATGGTGAGAAGGAGGGATAGAAACGGAGGAATAGTGGGAGAGAAAGGGGGGGCTATATAAAGTAGATTTACAAAGCTTAGATTTATAGAGCAAGTAGAGAGTGTGAAATGTGAAGGACATTAGAGGGGTGGTGGGAGAGATGTGTAAAAGAGATGGAGATAGAAGACAATGGAGAGCGAGAACAGCATAGAGAGATATAGACTGGAATCTTCATTAGCTGTCAGATTAGTGTGTTACCATGGGGATCAGTGTTATACATGTCACATTGGACTTTACCACTGTACTGCATTATTACCATCAATCCCCTGCCTCAGATTACTCAGACCGGAGCCCAACCAAATCCTATTGAAATCCCCCAATCACATCGCTCTGTCTCCCAAACAACCACATAGATTTGTATTTACAAAACTGATTATAAAGCTTTTGCACGAGGCCAAAGATCTTGCATTGGCTTGGATATATATCCATGTATTCAATGGAGCCAGCTGAGCTTTGGCTGTAGCTACGGTGATCCGAGGATAAAATCATATTATCATTCATAGGCTTTTCTTTCTCTAAAGCCCAGTTATCTAGAGCACATGTTTATCCAGCCTGGATCTGATGAACTGGCTTTGTTGGTGGATTCACAATGGCCCTGACCTCCACCCTCAACCTTGACCGCCTCAACCTTTGACCTTTACTCTGACCTCAATGACCTGACCTTCACCACTGTTTGTAAACAGTCTGTCCCTCTCCCTTTCTCATGCTCTCTTTTTTAGAGAAGTGAAAGGAGTTGTGACGCATTTTGTATTTGGATGGTAGCAGTCCCCCCGCATTTAATTATTAATGCTGAACTCCTCACACCCCTCAGCCACGGTGCCAGCCTTGCGATGCGCACACACGCACACACACACACACACACAAGGCGCAGAAGAGGGGAGGGGAAGAGGGGAGGATGGAGGAGGAACAGAGAGCAGAACACTTGTGATGAACTATTAAAGGAGATGAAGGCAGAGGGGTCGTCCTCTCTCTTTCCCTCCATCTCTCCCTTCCAACCTCCATCCCTCCCACAGGAAGTTTGAGAAACACTTCCCTTACAGAGATTATTTCTCATTCTCTCTCTCCCTCGCTCTATTCTGCATCTCTCTCTCCCTCCCTCTATTCTCTCTCTCCCTCTATTCTCTCCCTCCCTCTATTCTCTCCCTCCCTCTATTCTCTCTCTCCCTCTATTCTCTCTCCCTCCCTCTATTCTCTCTCTCCCTCTATTCTCTCTCCCTCCCTCTATTCTCTCTCTCCCTCTATTCTCTCTCCCTCCCTCTATTCTCTCTCTTCCTTCTAGTCTACTCCCGTTTCTTCTCCCTCTTGAGTTTTCTCTGTTTTCCCTCCCTTTTCTCTCTCTCTCTCTCTCTCTCTCTCCATCTCTCTCTCTCCATCTCTCCCCATCTCTCTCTCCATCTCTCTCTCTCCCCATCTCTCTCTCCATCTCTCTCTCTATCTCCATCTCTCTACTTCTCTACTCTGCTCAAATACTCTCCTCTCATTCTGTCTTTTTTCCCTTTCTCTTTTCTCTCTTTAATTTCTGTCTTTTATTTCTCTCTCTCCCTCTGTGAAGGAAGTAGTACAGACTGGATGAGATGGGAACGTTGCCAATGTCTCCCTATCTATTTTCATCAGTGTTATGGAAGTGTTAGCTGGGACAGGGTCTGCACTCACACAAAGGGTTCAACATCTCACATTAAATCATTTAAATTGAGGGCGATGGCTCTTGTTTAATGCTGGAAGCAATTAAAACATAGAAACTTTCCCGAGCTGTGTGAAATAACATCTTAAAACAGAAGTATATAATAAAGATATGAGTTGGTAGAGGATCATTCTTTATAGTGCAGTGTAAGGCCAACATGGAGGTAGATCAGTACTAATGATATTCATTTCAACTCCCAAATCACCGTTGATGAGGTTTGATTCAGTAGAAAAGAGAGAGAGGTAGAAGCAGGATAAGTGTAGGGTGGAGAGGAGGGAGGAGGGGGAGAGGTGGAAGGAGGGGGAGAGCAGGGAGGAGGGTCAGAGGTGGAAGGAGGGGGAGAGGAGGGAGGAGGGTCAGAGGTGGGAGGGGGAGAGGAGGGAGGAGGGTCAGAGGTGGAAGGAGGGGGAGAGGAGGGGGAGAGGAGGGAGGTGGGGGAGAGCAGGGAGGGGGAGAGGTGGAAGGTGGGGGAGAGCAGGGAGGAGGGTCAGAGGTGGAAGGAGGGGGAGAGCAGGGAGGAGGGTCAGAGGTGGAAGGAGGGGGAGAGGTGGAAGGAGGGGGAGAGCAGGGAGGAGGGTCAGAGGTGGAAGGAGGGGGTGAGGAGGGGGAGAGGAGGAAGGAGGGGGTGAGGAGGGGGAGAGGTGGAAGGAGGGGGTGAGGAGGGGGAGAGGTGGAAGGAGGGGGTGAGGAGGGGGAGAGGAGGAAAGAGAGGAGAAAGTAAGTGAAGGGGTAGAGGAGGGGTGGTGAACTGTCCTGCTGTGAGTCAGTCAGCCAATACCTGATGGGTCACAATGAACTCATCCATTGACCCTTCACATACTCACATTTTTATCTAATTAAACATCTCTCTCACTCACTCACTCACTCTCTCTCTCTCTCTCTCTCTCTCTCTCTCTCTCTCTCTCTCTCTCTCTCTCTCTCTTCTATCTCTCAGACAGCAGGGTTGAAATGCTTGTCCTGTGTCACCCTGTGTTTTGGTCATATTTCCCAGGACGTCTGCAGCTCATTCCTGTTGGGAATGTAATAATAGGAGGGTGTGTGTTTCAGGACGAGGTGACATCACGCATTTAGGACTGTTTTCACTCCTAATTAAAGGTTATCAGCTGTTTGACACACACTTACACACACTTACACACACACACACACACACACACACACACACACACACACACACACACACACACAGACCAATTGTCCTGAATTAGAGATATTAAAGTTAGTTTTCTCCAAAAGGTCCTCAGAAAAAGACGGTGCTGGTTGTTGAGTAGATTTAATGTCTTCCAAACAATAGGCCCGTGTTTATTTCCAATAAGGGTGATGGATGGGCCACAGCCCATAATACGCATGACCTCCTCTCTGCTAGAACAGCACTGATCCTGGTTTATATTCACCACGGCAACACCTTGGCAACCACTGAGTTCTCTTCTGAACCCCCCTATTTGGACTTCCTCTGTTACTAGCACTATGTATAGGCTAGATAGAGTTGAACTAGATCCTATTAGATGATCCACATCCCTTAGACCCAACTCTGGACCTCAAAGCCAGTTCCACTGTGTTACCTGGGGCACCAGGTGTTTGCAATTTGTGATCAGGTAGAACAGAAAACCAGCAGCGTCCAGACCTCGTAGGGTCAGAGTGGAATACCCCTGGTGTACATGATATCTGTGTATAACATGTAGAAAGACCTTAGAGAGTTATAGGACCCTAGGAGTTATAGGACCCTTGGAGTTATAGAACCCTTGGAGTTATAGGACACTTGGAGTTATAGGACCCTTGGAGTTATAGGACCCTTGGAGTTATAGGACCCTTGGAGTTATAGGACCCTTGGAGTTATAGGACCTTTGGAGTTATAGGACCCTTGGAGTTATAGAACCTTTGGAGTTATAGGACCCTTGGAGTTATAGAACCCTTGGAGTTATAGGACCTTTGGAGTTATAGGTGGTGACTGGGAGAACCTACAAGTATGTATGTTTATATTGTTTATATTGTATGTGCTGTTAGAGTGCTGGGTATAGCTAGCATTATTGTCTGAGGTCTGGTAGACAGTATGGCAGTAAGGCATGGAGGAATCGTTCACTATTGTTTAACGTTTTACTGTACACTACCATATGTGTATTAGACATCCCATTCTAAAGTGATGTTTTTTTTTACTGCAGTGGGCTAAATCAGGGTCACACAGAGTGATTCTTGGTAGTCAAACAAATCTACTTTGAAACAAAAGTATACAGCTCACATACATGGTTATGGGCTTAGAAGAAACAAGACGCCTGTACCGAGTCAGATATAGAGTTGAAATGTATTACATTTTCAGTGTGCATCCCAATATTACACTTTATATACATCACAGAACACTGACATATAACAAAAGTGTTTCACATAGAAACACCGGATTCTCATCGAAATCAAAACAAAAACATCATGAAATTCTGAAAAATATGAACAACATTCCACCCATGAGGCCACTAGAGGGGGCTTTGATCATTGACTGCAGGACAGGGCTACACACAACATGACCAGGCACAGAGAGACAGTGACACGTGGTGAATATCCTAAAGAGGTGGAACTAAAGATTTAGGACTCAGGGCTCGTGTGGAGAGATAGACGTTCACTCTCTCCTGGCTCAGTAGACTGATGGAGCAGAGATAGGGCCTCTCCTATCAGATAACACTGTAACACACACACACACAGACACAGACACACACACACATACACACAAATAAGACAAAGGGGAAACACCCACAGCCCTCTTCCTCTCCTAATTGTTCCAGTTGCAGACAGTAATTGATCCGCTCTGTTATCACCACTAACACACCCACAGTACTTGGTGCCTGAAACATACCAGTATTCTTACTTGTAAGGCTTTAATCAATGGTGTTCCACCAAGATGTGAGGTAGGCTGTATTTTGGGGGAATTGTTTTATGCATTATTCTATCGCGACTTGATCTTTCAACAAGTGTTGTGTTTTCCGCCCATCTTCAAAATGGGGTGGCAGTGTAGCCTAGTGGTTAGAGCATTGGACTAGTAACTGAGAGGTTGCGAGTTCAAATCCCCGAGCTGCCGAGGTACAAATCTGTCTTTCTGCCCCTGAACAAGGCAGTTAACCCACTTTTTCTAGGCTGACACTGAAAATAAGAATTTGTTCTTAACTGACTTGCCTAGTTAAATAAAGGTATATACAAAAAATGATCACATAAGAGGAAGCGAGAAAAGAAGATTCCTATCATTACATTTCTCTTTGACTTGTAAATTCTCTCCTTGAGTGATGACACTTATAGACGGAGACACAGCCCCCCCCATATTGTTCATTATTAATTTAAGTCCCACCATGTGGAAGTCTGTACACGGTATCTATTAATCCCCTATTTCTGTAATATTCTCCATTTCTCTTCCTTCTCTCTTCAGTTTTCTGTCTCCAGCAGGAAGCAGGACATATTTCTCCATTTCTCTTCCTTCTCTCTTCAGTTTTCTGTCTCCAGCAGGAAGCAGGACATATTTCTCCATTTCTCCTCCTTCTCTCCTCAGTTTTCTGTCTCCAGCAGGAAGCAGGACATATTTCTCCATTTCTCTTCCTTCTCTCCTCAGTTTTCTGTCTCCAGCAGGAAGCAGGACATATTTCTCCATTTCTCTTCCTTCTCTCCTCAGTTTTCTGTCTCCAGCAGGAACCAGGACATATTTCTCCATTTCTCTTCCTTCTCTCCTCAGTTTTCTGTCTCCAGCAGGAAGCAGGAAATATTTCTCCATTTCTCCTCCTTCTCTCCTCAGTTTTCTGTCTCCAGCAGGAAGCAGGACATATTTCTCCATTTCTCTTCCTTCTCTCCTCAGTTTTCTGTCTCCAGCAGGAAGCAGGACATATTTATCAATTTCTCTTCCTTCTCTCCTCAGTTTTCTGTCTCCAGCAGGAAGCAGGAAATATTTCTCCATTTCTCCTCCTTCTCTCCTCAGTTTTCTGTCTCCAGCAGGAACCAGGACATACTGGTGTTTCTTTGTTTTCTCTTTATTGTCCTCTGTCAGCATGCCCAAGTTAAACATCCTGTGGATTAGCTTTCTTTCTTTATTCCTCTCTCATCACTTCCTCCTCTCACCCCCACCCTTCTCTCCCTCCCTCTGTCCTACCCTTCTCTCCCTCCCTCTGTCCCACCCTTCTCTCCCTCCCTCTGTCCCACCCTTCTCTCCCTCCCTCTGTCCTACCCTTCTCTCCCTCCCTCTGTCCCACCCTTCTATCCATCCCTCTGTCCCACCCTTCTCTCCCTCCCTCTGTCCCACCCTTCTATCCATCCCTCTGTCCCACCCTTCTCTCCCTCCCTCTGTCCCACCCTTCTATCCATCCCTCTGTCCCACTCTTCTCTCCCTCCCTCTGTCTCTCTCTCTGTTGCTCCCTCTGTCTGTCTCTCTCTGTCTCTCCCTCTCGACCTGCTCTCTTTTTGTTCTGAAGATGAAAGTCTCCCCACGACTCCTTTCACTCCTTTCAAATGGCCCAAATGAAGGGGCTTATCAGATCACAACACACACACACTCACACTCACACAGACACCCTCCCCCCTCTTGGGCACAATGGAGTGTCAGATCTGGGGGAATGGCATGGTGTCTGCTCCCGGGAGTCTGTTATTTGGGTACTTCAGTGGGAGATGGGGAGAAGATGGGGGAGAAGATAGGGGGAGATTGGGGGGGAGATGGGGGAGAAGATGGGAGGAGACGGGGGAGATTGGGGAGGAGATCATTGACATTATCGAGGAGATGGGTGAGATGGGTGAGATGGGAAGGAGATGGGGAGGAGATGGGGGAGATATGGAGGAGATATGGGGGAGATGGGGAGGAGATATGGGGGAGATGGGGAGGAGATATGGGGAGGAGATGGGGAGGAGAAGGGGGAGATGGGGGAGACGGGGGGAGATGGAGAGGGAGATGGGGGAGATGGGTGAGATGGGGAGGAGATCATTGAGATTATCGAGAAGATGGGGGAGATGGGTGAGATGGGAAGGAGATGGGAAGGAGATGGGGAGGAGATGGGGAGGAGATGGGGGAGAGGATGGGGGAGATGGGGAGGAGATGGGTGAGATGTGGACGAGATGGGGGAGATGGGGAGAGGATGAGGGAGATGGGGAGGAGATGGGGAGGAGATATGGGGTGATGGGGGAGATGGGGAGGAGATGGAGGAGATGGGGAGGAGATGGGGAGGAGATGGGGAGGAGATATGGAGGAGATATGGAGGAGATATGGGGGAGATATGGAGGAGATATGGAGGAGATATGGGGGAGATGGGGAGGAGATGGGGGGAGATGGGGAGGAGATGGGGAGATGGGTGAAATGTGGACGAGATGGAGGAGATGGGGAGGAGATGGGGGAGATGGGGAAGAGATGGGGAGATGGGGAGGAGATGGGGGAGATGGGGGAGATGGGGAGGAGATGGGGGAGATGGGGAGGGGAGGAGACATGGGGGAGATATGGAGGAGATGGGGAGGAGATGGGGGAGAGATATGGGAAGGAGATGGGGGAGATATGGGGGAGATGGGGGGAGATATGGGGGAGATATGGAGGAGATGGGGGAGAGATATGGGGAGGAGATGGAGAGATATGGGGAGGAGATGGGGGAGATATGGGGAGGAGATGGGGGAGATATGGGGGAGATATGGGGGAGGTGATGGGGGAGATGGGGGGGAGATATGGAGGAGATATGGGGGAGAGATGGAGGGAGATATGGAGGAGCTATGGGGGAGATATGGAGGAGCTATGGGGGAGATATGGAGGAGATATGGGGAAATATGGGGGAGATGGAGAGGAGATATGGGGGAGATGGGGGAAAATATGGAGGATATATGGGGGAGATATGGGGGAGATGGAGGAGATATGGGGGAGATGGGGAGGAGATGGGGGAGAGATATGGGAGGAGATATGGGGGAGATGGGGAGGAGATGGGGGAGATGGGGAGGAGATGGGGGGGAGATATGGAGGAGATATGGGGGAGAGATGGAGGGAGATATGGAGGAGATATGGAGGAGATATGGGGAGATATGGAGGAGATAGAGGAAATATGGGGGAGATGGAGGAGATATGGGGGAGAGATATGGGGGAGATATGGGGGAGATATGGGGGAGATATGGGGGAGATGGGGGAGAGATATGGAGGAGATATGGGGGAGATGGGGGGAGATATGGGGAGGAGATGGGGGAGATGGGGAGGAGATGGGGAGGAGATGGAGGAGATGGGGGAGAGATATGGGGGAGATATGGAGGAGATATGGGGGAGATGGGGGAGATATGGGGGAGATGGAGAGGAGATATGGGGGGAAATATGGAGGAAATATGGGGGAGATATGGGGGAGTTATGGGGAGGTGATGGGGAGATGGGGGGGGAGATATGGAGATATGGAGGAGATATGGGGAGATATGGAGGAGATATGGGGAGATATGGGGAGATGGAGAGGAGATATGGGGAGATGGGGGGAGATATGGAGGAAATATGGGGGAGATATGGTGGAGATATGGGGGAGATGGGGAGGTGATGGGGGAGATGGGGGGGAGATATGGAGGAGATATGGGGGAGAGATGGAGGGAGATATGGAGGAGATATGGAGGAGATATGGGGAGATATGGAGGAGATAGAGGAGATATGGGGGAGATGGAGGAGATATGGGGGAGATGGGGGGAGATATGGGGGAGAGATATGGGGGAGATATGGGGGAGATATGGAGGAGATATGGGGGAGATGGGGGGAGATATGGGGGAGAGATATGGGGGAGATGGGGAGGAGATGGGGGAGATGGGGAGGAGATGGGGAGGAGATGGAGGAGATGGGGGAGAGATATGGAGGAGATATGGGGGAGATGGGGGAGATGGAGAGGAGATATGGGGGAAATATGGAGGAAATATGGGGGAGATATGGGGGAGATATGGGGAGATGGGGGGGAGATATGGAGGAGATATGGAGGAGATATGGGGAGATATGGAGGAGATATGGGGAGATATGAGGGAGATGGAGAGGAGATATGGGGGAAAATATGGAGGATATATGGGGGAGATGGGGGGAGATATGGAGGAGATATGGAGGAGATGGGGGAGGGAAATGGGGGAGATGAGAGGAGATGGGGAGGAAATGGGGGAGATGGGGAGGACATGGGGAGGAGATGGGGGAGATGGGGAGGAGATGGGAGGAGATGGGGAGAGATATGGGGGAGATATGGAGGAGATATGGGGGAGATGGGGGAGATATGGAGGAGATATGGAGGAGATGGGGGGAGATATGGAGGAGATATGGGGGAGATATGGGGGAGATGGGGAGGAGGTATGGGGAGATATTGGGAGATATGGAGGAGATATGGGGGAGATATGGAGGAGATATGGGGGAGATGGGGAGGAGATATGGAGGAGATATGGGGGAGATGGGGTGGAGATATGGAGGAGATATGGGGGAGATATGGAGGAGATATGGGGGCGATATGGGGGAGAGGAGATATGGGGAGATGGGGGGAGATATGGGGGAGATGGGGAGGAGATGGGGGAGATGGGGAGAAGATAGGTAAATGGGGGGAGATATGGAGGAGATATGGGAGAGATATGGGGGAGATATGGAGGAGATATGGGGGAGATAGGCGGGAGATATGGGGGAGATTGGGAGGAGGTATGGGGGAGATATGGAGGAGATATGGGGGAGATATGGGGGAGATATGGAGAAGATATGGGGGAGATGGAGAGGAGATATGGGGAGATATGGGGGAGATATGGAGGAGATATGGGGGAGATATGGAGGAGATATGGGGGAGATATGGGGGAGATGGAGAGGAGATATGGGGAGATGGGGCAGAGATATGGAGGAGGATATGGAGGAGATATGGGGGAGGAGAAGGGGAAATATGGGGGAGATGGGGAGGAGATGGGGGAGATATGGAGGAGGTATGGGGGAGATATGGAGGAGATATGGGGGAGATGGAGAGGAGATATGGGGGAGATGGGGGGGCGATATGGAGGAGATATGGGGGAGATTGGGAGGAGGTATGGGGGAGATGGGGAGATTTGGAGGAGATATGGGGGAGATATGGAGGAGATATGGGGAGATGGGGGGAGATATGGGGGAGCGTTGGTGGAGATAATGGGGAGATATGGAGGAGATATGGGGGAGATGGGGTGGAGGTATGGGGGAGATATGGAGGAGATATGGGGGAGATATGGAGGAGATATGGGGGAGATATGGAGGAGATGGGGGAGGGAAATGGGGGAGATGAGAGGAGATGGGGAGGAAATGGGGGAGATGGGGAGGAGATGGGGAGGAGATGGGGGAGATGGGGAGGAGATGGGGGAGGAGATATGGGGGAAATATGGAGGAGATATGGGGGAGATATGGAGGAGATATGGGGAGATGAGAGGAGATGGGGAGGAGATGGGGGAGATGGGGAGGAGATGGGGAGGAGATGGGGGAGAGATATGGGGGAGTATGGAGGAGATATGGGGGAGATATGGAGGAGATATGGGGGAGATGGGGGGAGATATGGAGGAGATAGGGGGAGATATGGAGGAGATATGGGGGAGATATGGGGGAGATGGGGAGGAGGTATGGGGAGATATTGGGAGATATGGAGGAGATATGGGGGAGATATGGAGGAGATATGGGGGAGATGGGGAGGAGATATGGAGGAGATGGGGAGGAGATATGGAGGAGATATGGGGGAGATGGGGTGGAGGTATGGGGGAGATATGGAGGAGATATGGGGGAGATATGGGGGAGATGGGGGGGAGATATGGGGGAGATATGGAGGAGATATGGGGGCGATATGGGGGAGAGGAGATATGGGGAGATGGGGGGAGATATGGGGGAGATATGGGGGAGATGGGGAGAATATAGGGAAATGGGGGAGATATGGAGGAGATATGGGAGAGATATGGGGGAGATATGGAGGAGATATGGGGGAGATAGGGGGGAGATATGGGGGAGATTGGGAGGAGGTATGGGGGAGATATGGAGGAGATATGGGGGAGATATGGGGGAGATATGGGGGAGATATGGAGAAGATATGGGGGAGATGGAGAGGAGATTGGGGGGAGATTGAGGGGAGATATGGAAGAGATATGGGGGAGATATGGGGGAGATGGAGAGGAGATATGGGGAGATGGGGCAGAGATATGGAGGAGGATATGGAGGAGATATGGGGGAGGAGAAGGGAAAATATGGGGGAGATGGGGAGGAGATGGGGGAGATATGGGGGAGATATGGAGAAGATATGGGGGAGATGGAGAGGAGAGATGGGGGAGAGATATGGGGAGGAGATTGGGGGGAGATATGGGGAGGAGATGGGGGGAGATGGGGAGGAGATGGGGAGTAGGGTGAAATGTGGATGAGATGTGGGAGATGGGGGGGAGATGGGGAGGAGATGGAGGAGATGGGGGAGATGGATGGGAAGGAGATGGGGGCGATGGGGGGAGATATGGAGGAGATGGGGGAGGAGATGGGGGAGATGAGAGGAGATGGGGAGATGGGGAGGAGATGGGGAGGAGATATGGAGAAGATATGGGGGAGAGGGAGAGGAGAGATGGGGGAGAGATATGGGGAGGAGATTGGGGGGAGATATGGGGGGAGATGGGGAGGAGATGGGGAGATGGGTGAAATGTGGACCAGATGGAGGAGATGGGGAGGAGATGGGGGAGATGGGGAGGAGATGGGGAGGGGAGGAGACATGGGGGAGATATGGAGGAGATGGGGAGGAGATGGGGGAGAGATATGGGAAGAGGATGGGGGAGATATGGGGGAGATGGGGGGAGATATGGAGGAGATATGGGAGAGATATGGGGAGGAGATGGTGGAGATGGGGGGATGGGGAGGAGATGGGGGAGATAAGGGGAGGAGATGGGGGAGATGGGGAGGTGATGGGGGAGATGGGGAGGTGATGGGGGAGATGGGGGGGATATGGAGGAGATATGGGGGAGAGATGGAGGGAGATATGGAGGAGCTAAGGGGGAGATATGGAGGAGCTATGGGGGAGATATGGAGGAGATATGGGGAAATATGGGGGAGATGGAGAGGAGATATGGGGGAGATGGGGGAATATATGGAGGATATATGGGGGAGATATGGGGGAGTATGGGGGAGATGGAGGAGATATGGGGAGATGGAGGAGATATGGGGGAGATGGGGAGGAGATGGGGGAGAGATATGGGGGAGATGGGAGGAGATATGGGGGAGATGGGGAGGAGATGGGGGAGATGGGGAGGAGATGGGGAGAGATATGGGGGAGAAATGGAGGAGATATGGGGTAGATGGGGGGATATATGGAGGAGATATGGGGGAGATGGAGAGGAGATATGGGGAGATGGGGGGAGATATGGAGGAAATATGGGGGAGATATGGGGGAGATGGTGAGGTGATGGTGGAGATGGGGGGGAGATATGGAGGAGATATGGGGGAGAGATGGAGGGAGATATGGAGGAGATATGGAGGAGATATGGGGAGATATGGAGGAGATATGGGGGAGATGGAGGAGATATGGGGGGAGATATGGGGGAGAGAGATGGGGGAGATATGGAGGAGATATGGAGGAGATGGGGGAGATGAGAGGAGATATGGGGGAGATGGGGAGGAGATGGTGGAGCAGATGGGGGAGAGATATGGAGGATATGGAGGAAATATGGGGGCGATATGGGGGCGATATGGGGGAGATGGAGAGGAGATATGGGGGAGATATGGAGGAAATATGGGGGAGATATGGGGGAGGAGATGGGGGGGAGATATGGAGGAGATATGGAGGAGATATGGGGAGATATGGGGAGATATGGGGGAGATGGAGAGGAGATATGGGGGAAAATATGGAGGATATATGGGGGAGATGGGGGGAGATATGGAGGAGATATGGAGGAGATGGGGGAGGGAAATGGGGGAGATGAGAGGAGATGGGGAGGAAATGGGGGAGATGGGGAGGAGATGGGGAGGAGATGGGGGAGATGGGGAGGAGATGGGGGAGGAGATGGGAGAGAGATATGGGGGAGATATGGTGGAGATGGGGGAGATATGGAGGAGATATGGGGGAGATATGGAGGAGATATGGGGGAGATGGGGGGAGATGGGGAGGAGCTGGGGGAGATGGGGAGGAGATGGGGGAGAGATATGGGGGAGATATGGAGGAGATATGGGGGAGATGGGGGGAGATATGGAGGAGATATGGGGGAGATATGGAGGAGATGGGGAGGAGGTATGGGGAGATGGGGGGAGATATGGAGGAGATATGGGGGAGATATGGAGGAGATATGGGGGAGATGGGGAGGAGATATGGGGGAGATGGGGAGGAGATATGGGGGAGATGGGGTGGAGGTATGGGGGAGATATGGAGGAGATATGGAGGAGATATGGGGGAGATATGGAGGAGATATGGGGCGATATGGGGGAGAGGAGATATGGGGAGATGGGGGGAGATATGGGGGAGATGGGGAGGAGATGGGGGAGATGGGGAGAAGATAGGGAAATGGGGGAGATATGGAGGAGATATGGGAGAGATATGGGGGAGATATGGGGGAGATAGGGGGGAGATATGGGGGAGATTGGGAGGAGGTATGGGGGAGATATGGAGGAGATATGGGGGAGATATGGGGGAGATATGGGGGAGATATGGAGAAGATATGGGGGAGATGGAGAGGAGATATGGGGAGATTGGGGGGAGATATGGAGGAGATATGGGGGAGATATGGAGGAGATATGGGGGAGATGGAGAGGAGATATGGGGAGATGGGGCAGAGATATGGAGGAGATATGGAGGAGATATGGGGGAGGAGATGGGGAGATATGGGGGAGATATGGAGAAGATATGGGGGAGATGGAGAGGAGAGATGGGGGAGAGATATGGGGAGGAGATTGGGGGGAGATATGGGGAGGAGGTGGGGGGAGATGATGGGGAGATGGGTGAAATGTGGATGAGATGGGGGAGATGGGGAGGAGATGGGGGAGATGGATGTGAAGAAGATGGGGGAGATTGGGAGGAGGTATGGGGGAGATGGGGGGAAATATGGAGGAGATATGGGGGAGATATGGAGGAGATATGGGGGAGATGGGGGGGAGATGGGGAGGAGATGGGGGAGATGGATGGGAACGAGATGGGGGAGTTGGGGGGAGATATGGAGGAGATGGGGGAGAGATATGGGGAGGAGATGGGGGAGATGAGAGGAGATGGGGAGATGGGGAGGAGATATGGAGAAGATATGGGGAGATGGAGAGGAGAGATGGGGGAGAGATATGGGGAGGAGATTGGGGGGAGATATGGGGGGAGATATGGGGGAGATGGGGAGGAGATGGGGGAGATGGGGAGAAGATAGGGAAATGGGGGAGATATGGAGGAGATATGGGAGAGATATGGAGGAGATATGGAGGAGATATGGGGGAGATAGGGGGGAGATATGGGGGAGATTGGGAGGAGGTATGGGGGAGATATGGAGGAGATATGGGGGAGATATGGGGGAGATATGGAGAAGATATGGAGAAGATATGGGGGAGATGGAGAGGAGATATGGGGAGATTGGGGGGAGATATGGAGGAGATATGGGGGAGATATGGAGGAGATATGGGGGAGATGGAGAGGAGATATGGGGAGATGGGGCAGAGATATGGAGGAGATATGGAGGAGATATGGGGGAGGAGATGGGGGAGATATGGGGGAGATATGGAGAAGATATGGGGGAGATGGAGAGGAGAGATGGGGGAGAGATATGGGGAGGAGATTGGGGGGAGATATGGGGAGGAGGTGGGGGGAGATGATGGGGAGATGGGTGAAATGTGGATGAGATGGGGGAGATGGGGGGAGATGGGGAGGAGATGGGGGAGATGGATGGGAAGGAGATGGGGGAGTTGGGGGGAGATATGGAGGAGATGGGGGAGAGATATGGGGGGGAGATGGGGAGATGGAGAGGAGATGGGGAGGAGATATGGAGAAGATATGGGGAGATGGAGAGGAGAGATGGGGGAGAGATATGGGGAGGAGATTGGGGGGAGATATGGGGGGAGATGGGGAGGAGATGGGGAGATGGGTGAAATGTGGATGAGATGGGGGAGATGGGGGGGAGATGGAGGAGATGGGGAGATGGATGGGAAGGAGATGGGGGAGATGGGGGGAGATATGGAGGAGATATGGGGGAGATATGGGGGAGATGGAGAGGAGAGATGGGTGAGGTGTGGGGGAGGACATATGGGGGAGATATGGGGGAGATTGGGAGGAGGTATGGGGGAGATGGGGAGATTTGGAGGAGATATGGGGGAAATATGGAGGAGATATGGGGAGATGGGGGGAGATATGGGGGAGCGTTGGTGGAGATAATGGGGAGATATGGAGGAGATATGGGGGAGATGGGGTGGAGGTATGGGGGAGATATGGAGGAGATATGGGGGAGATATGGAGGAGATATGGGGGAGATATGGGGGAGATATGGAGGAGATATGGGGGCTATATGGGGGTGATGAGATATGGGGAGATGGGGAGAGATATGGGGGAGATGGGGAGGAGATATGGGGGGAGATATGGAGGAGATATGTGAGAGATATGGAGGAGATATGGGGGAGATATGGGGGAGATTGGGAGGAGGTATGGGGGAGATGGGGGGAGATATGGAGGAGATATGGGGGAGATATTGAGGAGATATGGGGGGGAGATGGGGGAGATTGGGAGGAGGTATGGGGGAGATGGGGGGAAATATGGAGGAGATATGGGGGAGATATGGAGGAGATATGGGGGAGATGGGGAGGAGATGGGGGAGATGGATGGGAAGGAGATGGGGGAGTTGGGGGGAGATATGGAGGAGATGGGGGAGAGATATGGGGAGGAGATGGGGGAGATGAGAGGAGATGGGGAGATGGGGAGGAGATATGGAGAAGATATGGGGAGATGGAGAGGAGAGATGGGGGAGAGATATGGGGAGGAGATTGGGGGGAGATGGGGAGGAGATGGGGAGATGGGTGAAATGTGGATGAGATGGGGGAGATGGGGGGGAGATGGAGGAGATGGGGGAGATGGATGGGAAGGAGATGGGGGAGATGGGGGGAGATATGGAGGAGATATGGGGGAGATATGGGGGAGCTGGAGAGGAGATATGGGGAGATATGGAGGAGATATGGGGGAGATATGGAGGAGAGATGGGTGAGGTGTGGGGGAGGACATATGATGGAGATATGAGGGAGATATGGAGGAGGTATGGGGGAGATATGGAGGAGATATGGGGGAGATGGAGAGGAGATATGGGGGAGATGGGGGGGCGATATGGAGAAGATATGGGGGAGATTGGGAGGAGGTATGGGGGAGATGGGGAGATTTGGAGGAGATATGGGGGAGATATGGGGGGAGATATGGGGGAGCGTTGGTGGAGATAATGGGGAGATATGGAGGAGATATGGGGGAGATGGGGTGGAGGTATGGGGGAGATATGGAGGAGATATGGGGGAGATATGGAGGAGATATGGGGAGATATGGGGGAGATATGGGGGCTATATGGGGGTGATGAGATATGGGGAGATGGGGGGAGATATGGGGGAGATGGGGGGAGATATGGAGGAGATATGGGAGAGATATGGAGGAGATATGGGGGAGATATGGGGGAGATTGGGAGGAGAGTGGGGGAGATGGGGGGAGATATGGGGGAGATATTGAGGAGATATGGGGGAGAGATGGGGGAGATTGGGAGGAGGTATGGGGGAGATGGGGGGGAAATATGGAGGAGATATGGGGGAGATATGGAGGAGATATGGGGGAGATGGGGGGGAGATATGGAGGAGATATGGGGGCGATATGGGGGAGAGGAGATATGGGGAGATGGGGAGGAGATGGGGGGAGATATGGAGGAGATATGGGAGAGATATGGGGGAGATATGGAGGAGATATGGGGGAGATATGGAGGAGATATGGGGGAGGTATGGGGGAGATTGGGAGGAGGTATGGGGGAGATGGGGGGAGATATGGAGGAGATATGGGGGAGATATGGAGAAGATATGGGGGAGATGGAGAGGAGATATGGGGAGATTGGGGGGAGATATGGAGGAGATATGGGGGAGATATGGGGGAAATATGGGGGAGATGGAGAGGAGATATGTAGGAGATATGGAGGAGATATGGGGGAGATGGGGGGAGATATGGAGGAGATATGAGGGAGATGGGGAGGAGATGGGGAGGAGATGGGGGAGATATGCGGGAGATATGGAGAAGATATGGGGGAGATGGAGAGGAGATATGGGGGAGATAGGGGGGAGATATGGGGGAGATATGGAGGAGATATGGGTGAGATGGGGAGGAGATATGGAGGAGATATGGGGGCGATATGGGGGAGAGGAGATATGGGGAGATGGGGAGGAGATGGGGGGAGATATGGAGGAGATATGGGAGAGATATGGGGGAGATATGTAGGAGATATGGGGGAGATATGGAGGAGATATGGGGGAGGTATGGGGGAGATTGGGAGGAGGTATGGGGGAGATATGGAGGAGATATGGGGGAGATATGGAGAAGATATGGGGGAGATGGAGAGGAGATATGGGGAGATGGGGGGAGATATGGAGGAGATATGGAGGAGATATGGGGGAGATATGGAGGAGATATGGGGGAGATATGGGGGAGATGGAGAGGAGATATGTAGGAGATATGGAGGAGATATGGGGGAGATAGGGGGAGATATGGAGGAGATATGAGGGAGATGGGGAGGAGATGGGGGAGCTTTGGGGGAGATATGCGGGAGATATGGAGAAGATCGGGGGAGATGGAGAGGAGATATGGGGGAGATGGGGGGGAGATATGGGGGAGATATGGAGGAGATATGGGGGAGATATGGGTGAGATGGGGAGGAGATGGGTGAGATGGGGAGAGATGGCTTGGAGATATGGGGGACATATTATTAAACAGTAATACAGACAGCTGTTGGAGAGAGACGCCCCTCTCCTTCTTTCTTTCTTTCTTTCGTTCTTTCGTTCGTTCTTTCTTTCTTTCTCTCTGTCTCTCTCTCTCTCTCTTTCCCGGCACCAGACAGCAAGAGAGATACCGTCCTACACACACACCCCACACCCCACACAGCTCTCCTCTCCACCACACCCCACACAGCTCTCCTCTCCACCACACCCCACACAGCTCTCCTCTCCACCACACCCCACACAGCTCTCCTCTCCACCACACCCCACACAGCTCTCCTCTCCACCCACACCCCACACAGCTCTCCTCTCCACCACACCCCACACAGCTCTCCTCTCCACCACACCCCACACAGCTCTCCTCTCCACCACACCCCACACAGCTCTCCTCTCCACCCACACAGCTCTCCTCTCCACCCACACAGCTCTCCTCTCAACCCACACAGCTCTCCTCTCCACCACACCCCACACAGCTCTCCTCTCCACCACACACCACACAGCTCTCCTCTCCACCACACCCCACACAGCTCTCCTCTCCACCACACCCCACACAGCTATCGTCTCCACCACACCCCACACAGGCCACCATAACGGTGTCACTTTCTGGCTTAACATGAGAGTCAGTGTGATACCCCTCAACCTGCCATTGGTATGTGTGAGTGTGTTAATCAGCTCACAACGACTAGAATAATTAAAGAGAAGGGGTGCAAGGGTTATAGGTTCAACTGTACATTCACACACACACACACACACACACACACACACACACACACACACACACACACACACACACACACACACACACACACACACACACACACACACACACACACACACACACACACACAAATGATGCCCCCTCTGCAGCTGGTTCTCTGATTGAGCTGTCTCGCTGGGGTACCCCTCATTGAAAGACACGTGTGCCCCGCTTGCTAATTACCCCCTGCACAACTCTGCCAAGTTATTGGTTCCTCCCTTATTTAGTGCCTAAATGGAAGCAAAACAGCGATCTCCTGTCCTGTGTGTGTGTGTGTCTGTCACCCAGGGCAGGCTGTACCTGTCCCCTCTCTCCCCCAGGCCCCTGGCCCCTCGCCTGGCCACACAGCTGAGGAAAAACACAGGCTTTGTTTCTCCGTCTGGGCCCTGACACAAGCTGCATGGGGAAGTTAATGATGGGTTTATTACAGACGCGCGCGCACACACATATATACACACGCACAGCGATACATGATTGCCACACACACACACACACACACACACACACACACACACACACACACACACACACACACACACACACACACACACACACACACACACACACACACACACACACACACACACACACACACACACACCCCTACAAACACCCACTCCCACACACTCACTCACTCACCACTCCACACACACAGACACATGCACACAGTCACACACAGAACACACTCCGACACACACACACACACTCACTCACTCACTCACCACTCCACACACATACTCACTCAGTCACCCCACACACACACTCCCTCATCCCTCCTCCCCCCCACACACACACATACTCACTCAGTCACCCCATACACACACTCCCTCATCCCCCCTCACACACACACTCCCTCCCTCTCTCCCTCACTCCCTCAGGGGCATCATTACTTATACTGCCACCATTCTCTGAGGCTGGTGTGAGAGGACTTCTCCTGACAGGGAGGACAACAGGGCCGTCATTATCACGTCAATGGACGGGACAGTCATTATCATGTAGGACTGGAGGTTGATCTGAGATCTGAGGGACAGTCATTATCATGTAGGACTGGAGGTTGATCTGAGATCTGAGGGGTTTGTGTTACAGACTGACGCTACTAGAACAGTCCCTCTCCTCAGTGTCTGATGCTCTGAGCTAACGTGCCCACTAAATAATAGCCTCACAGTGTGACACTGTGTGTGTGTGTGTGTGTGTGTGTGTGTGTGTGTGTGTGTGTGTGTGTGGGTGGGTAAGGCCTCACTCTGTGTCAATGAGCGCTGGGTAAATTGCAGCCGCAGCTCTGGGTATGAAAATGCCAGGGGCTAGAAAAACAATGAAAAGCTAGTATTATGTTCCATGTAATATAGTCATTTAGTAGGCTATAGGGCAGTAGGAGGATTCTAGAATTATATACATACACTTAGAATCCCTTATTGGTCAATACAGGAGGCATTGCCAGCTATTTTGTCAAAGGACCTTTCAGTGTAGTGAACTTGTGACCCGTGTGGAGATGAAGCCCTGGTGTTACTAGCACCGCGCTCCGACTCAGACACAATCTGAACCACCTGTACCAGCACGGTAACAAGGCCCAGGGGCTCCTTGACAACACCAGCAGTGACTTAAACACAAGCACTCCCCTCATCACTCCACCCTGCCCCGTATAGCCAGTGACAGCCCTGTCCCAACGGAGAGATCCCTACACCGGGAGGAAATGTCTCCTCTCCTCTCTTTCAGCCTCCTTTCCTCCGTTTCTCTCCTCTAGCCATCCCTCTGTCCTCCATGATCGCTCCACGTTAGAATCATTGAATGTACTCTGAGAGTCAGAACAGCTCCACAGGGGCTTCTCACAGACACCATTTACCCCCTCTGGGCCTGTAGGAGGGTGCGCCACACACACACACACACACACACACACACACACACACACACACACACACACACACACACACACACACAGTCACACACTCCGACACACACACACACACACACACACACACACACACACACACACACACACACACACACACACACACAGTCACACACTCCGACACACACACACACACACACACAGTCACACACTCCGACACACACACACACACACACACACACACACACACACACACACACACACACACACACACACACACACACACACACACAGTCACACACTCCGACACACACACACACACACACACACACACACACACACACACACACACACACACACACACACACACACACACACACACACACAGTCACACACACAGTCACACACTCCGACACACACACACACACACACACACACACACACACACACACACACACACACACACACAGTCACACACTCCGACACACACCACACACACACACACACACACACACACACACACACACACACACACACACACACACACACACACACACACACACACACACAGTCACACACTCCGACACACACACACACAGTCACACACACACACACACACACACACACACACACACACACACACACACACACACACACACACACACACACAGTCACACACTCACACACACACACACAGTCACACACTCCGACACACACACACACACACACAGCACACACACACACACACACAGTCACACACACACACACACACACACACACACACACACACACACACACACACACACACACACACACGACACACTCCGACACACACACACACACACACACACACACACACACACACACACACACACACACACACACACACACACACATCAACAAATGGCCCCTGTGTAGATGGAACTTGTCCGGGATTAAAAATGCATGCATGTGACTTTAAAAATGCCCGGCTGAGTCACTGTGACTGACTGGTAATGAGATGGAAACAGAGATGTGGGGATGAGAGAGAGAGAATCTGTCTTTCTCTCTATTTTCTCTCTCCCTCTCTTTCTCTCTCCCTCTCTCGCCTTCCATCTCTTTTCTCTACCCCCCTTTCTTTATTTTTTTCCCTCCCTTCCTACCTCTCTCTCTCTCTGTCTCTGTGCTTCCAGCAGTAATGACAGATATCAGTGGTGCCTGCTTAATGATTAGGAGATGTTTACAGGCAAGAGATGGACAGTGGCCTTTTCCCTGCTTTGTGATCGTTGCGTGTGTGTGGGTGTGTGCTCTCTGTACCCTGTCGTCTGCCTTTGTGCTTCACAGAGCTCTGAGGAAAAGGACAGGGCCAGTCATCACTCTGTCACCTCACTAGACAGTCAGATTGTTATGGGGAGTCAGTTTGTGAAGTGACTGACTGTAAAACACAGGGAGAGGGTGTTGTGTCTGAGAGAGAGGCCTGGAGGTTAGGGGTCTGAAACTGGGCCCTAGGAGGATGTGTTCTCTGAAAAGGTTGAGGTGCCTGGGGGACGGCTGCTAGTGGGGCCCCTTCGACTGGGTCCAGAGGGTGGGGATGGGTCGTTAACGCAGAAGCATCTGTGTGTGTGTGTGTGTGTGTGTGTGTGTGTGTGTGGGTGTGTGTGTTTACAGTTTGTGCATGTGTTTGGTTTGTCACATTATGCATTGAGTTGTGTGTGCGTGAGTTATTTCAGAGGTTTTCATTAATCCAATGAACACCTCACTAATAATTGTCTCCTCTCTTCTTCCCTGTCTTCTATGATGAACGATGGCCGCCCCTCCATGGTGCTCCCCTCAAATGACTCCCCCTCTAAAAAGGTATGTGATGGAACTGTTCTTTTCAATGTCCTATATTTATGTCAGCAGGTCACAGGGGGGGGGGGGGGGGGGGGGGGGGGGGGGGTGTGTGTGTGTGTGTGTGTGTGTGTGTGTGTGTGTGTGTGTGTGTGTGTGTGTGTGTGTGTGTGTGTGTGTGTGTGTGTGTGTGTGTGTGTGTGTGTGTGAGAGAGAGAGATCCAGGACCTGTGTGGGTGTGTACCTCTGGCCAGGGGGTCTGGCTGTTCCCGCCACAGACAGTTTAATGAGCACATTGCCTTCTGTACAGTACCAGGAGACTAGCCCATATCACACACACACACACACACACACACAGACAAACACAGACAAACACAGACAAACAGTTGCACATGCAAGTACATACTGTGCTGATTGGACCGCTGCTGTTCTCGGGGCTAATGAGCGATGCTGGACCCACAATGACAATTATATTGAAACAAACACACACTGTTTGTTTACCATGGAAAACATTTGTTTGGTGGCGCTCAGTGAATGCTAATTTACTATCAAACATTGCTGACATGTTGCTGTGTTTCTACTCTATAATTTTACTGGACACCTTACAACCCACAGTGCAATGAACACTAGACCTCCAAGGATAGTTCTTGTTGTTATTAATTATTGCCCTGACAAATGGTTGGTCTGAAAGAAGTACTGTTCTAGGAATGCAAGTTCTCAATTATTGTTTTGAATCATCCACAGGGATAGGGGTTGTGAACTCCTGGTTCAAATACAGTTGTTCTGTCTGAAAAACAGGACAGCAATGTTAGGTTAATGAACCCTATAGCAAAAGTTTATTTGTTTGTGAGTGTTTGTGTGTTTGGGTGAGTGTTTGTGTGTTTGGGTGAGTGTGTGTTTGGGTGAGTGTTTGTGTGTTTGGGTGAGTGTTTGTGTGTTTGGGTGAGTGTTTGTGTGTTTGGGTGAGTGTTTGTGTGTTTGGGTGAGTGTTTGTGTGTTTGGGTGAGTGAGTGTGTGTTTGGGTGAGTGAGTGTGTGTTTGTGTGTTTGAGTGTGTGTTTGGGTGAGTGTGTGTTTGGGTGAGTGTTTGTGTGTTTGGGTGAGTGAGTGTGTGTTTGGGTGAGTGAGTGTGTGTTTGTGTGTTTGAGTGTGTGTTTGGGTGAGTGTGTGTGTGTTTGGGTGAGTGTTTGTGTGTTTGGGTGAGTGTTTGTGTGTTTGGGTGAGTGAGTGTGTGTTTGGGTGAGTGTTTGGGTGAGTGTTTGGGTGAGTGTGTGTTTGGGTGAGTGTTTGTGTGTTTGGGTGAGTGTTTGCGATGGGGTGTGAGTTCAACGTACGCTATTGTCTTGCATTGTGATGGTTGATGTGTTATTGGTGTGTACTATTGTGTGTGTGTGAGTCCTGTGTAGCTCACTTCTTGTGTGTGAGCCCTGTGTAGCTCACTTCCTGTGTGTGAGTCCTGTGTAGCCCACTTCCTGTGTGTGAGCCCTGTGTAGCTCACTTCCTGTGTGTGAGCCCTGTGTAGCTCACTTCCTGTGTGTGAGCCCTGTGTAGCTCACTTCCTGTGTGTGAGTCCTGTGTAGCTCAATTCCTGTGTGTGAGTCCTGTGTAGCTCAATTCCTGTGTGTGAGTCCTGTGTAGCTCACTTCCTGTGTGTGAGCCCTGTGTAGCTCAATTCCTGTGTGTGAGTCCTGTCTAGCTCACTTCCTGTGTGTGAGCCCTGTGTAGCTCAATTCCTGTGTGTGAGCCCGGTGTAGCTCAATTCCTGTGTGTGAGCCCTGTGTAGCTCAATTCCTGTGTGTGAGTCCTGTGTCTGATGGTGTTGTCCCAGATGAATTACATTACATTACCCAAGTGTTCCATCAGGCCTCCTACCCCAGCCTGCCCTTTCTAGTGTGGTTTAGGCCCTTCTCTGTCACACACACACACACACACACACACACACACACACACACACACACACAAAGAGGGAAGTGCAGGTCACTGACCTGACCGCAGAGCTACGTTGCAGCAACGTTGGGGCGGCTGTGAATGATCTACCCCACGAAGGCCATGATGTTAATGTGCCTGACCCAGTGTTGTCAGGAAACAGAGAAATCAATACTAACACATTCATAAGCTGCACACACTGTCCTCCCCCATTACAGGCTTGACATTAGTGGAAGCTCCGACTAGTCTGATCTTATATTAGGCAATAAAAAGCCATTGGGATATCAACTGATCCGTAATGATGTATTTTAATGGATTAATTAATACACTCTAACTACAGTGCATACTGTTTAACGATCAGTCTCTGCATATGTATTAAAGAGGCCCACAAAAGGAAATGGCTGGTAACCCAGGCTAGCCTACTGATCTAGGATCAGTGAGTGTGTGTGTTAACCCCAGTGCTATTAGAGAGGAGGGCCAGTGTTGGTGAAGCAGGAATAATTGATGCAGTAGGTTGGCGTTTTAACACTCAGGACGGCCTTAACAGACTGTGCAGTACTGCATGGGAGGAGGTAGCCTATGAAACAGGATGTAGCCTATGAAACAGGATGTAGCCTATGAAACTGGAAGTAGCCTATGAAACAGGAAGTAGCCTATGAAACAGGATGTAGCCTATGAAACAGGAAGTCGCCTATGAAACAGGATGTATCCTATGAAACAGGAAGTAGCCTATGTGAGCAGAAGCATTTAGAAAGAGAAATGAAGACGTGTCTGGTCTTTAATGACTGTCTTAGGCACTGTTTGAAACCCGCCTGTATCAGCTTGCTCTACCGGATGAGACTCCAAACATTAACGGACTGTGTCTTACGTTTATGTACAGCAGTAGCTCTGTGTGCGTGTGTGTGCGTGTGTGTGCGCGTGTGTGTGTGTGTGTGTGTGTGTGTCAGCCAGCAGTCAGCAGCAGCTGTGTCTCATTGCGTAGTCTCTTTCAACCTGTGCAGGGTCTGGACATGTACATGTAACCTCTATAGCTCATCTGTCCTGTACTCCTCTGCCCTCCCTCTTTCTCCCTCTTTCTCTCTCTTTCTCCCTCTTTCCTTCCAACCTTTCTCTCTGTTTCCTCTCCTCTCTCCCTGCTGGAGGACATCTGTGACCTATCACGCATGTGCACGAGCGCACACACACACACACACACACACACACACACACACACACACACACACACACACACACACACACACACACACACACACACACACACACACACAAACTGTGCATGTCAGTTCTCTGAAGGCACGGCCCCAACAATGCATGGTGTGCCAGGGGGGGGGGGGGGGTGTGTGTGTGTGTGTGTGTGTGTGTGTGTGTGGTGTGTGTGTGTGTGTGTGTGTGTGTGTGTGTGTGTGTGTGTGTGTGTGCGCAGGTCAGACTAGTTATGGCCATAAGGATCTAGGATTCTTCACGGGGATATCAGAGTCCTCGTCGCTCAGCACCATGGCAACCTGGACACCTGATCCTGTGGCCCGCCTCCTCGTTTATCAGTTTCGGTTAGAACACGCTTGATGCTAGCCAGCCTAATAACATTTCACATTAGCCGCGATTTCCTGACACAAACAAACGAAGAGTCACACAAACACAAAAATACACGCATGCACGTACGCACACACACATACACTCCCTATGTTCCCTTCACGCCTGAAGGCCTGTGTCACTTAGTTTGACCGGTGGAGTTTAGGCACCAGATGTCTCCAGCTGTCACCACTGGAAACATCTGCTGTGCCTTCGTGTGTGTGCTCCTGTCTAAATAACCCCTGTGTTTACCTCAGCCTTTGTCTACATATTTATGTGAGCCTCTCTCTCCTCCTCTCATCTTTTAATCTTTTCCCAGCATCTCCCTCCCTCTATTTTCTCTATCCTTGATTTATACAAATGACCCAAATCACTGTGGAGGAGGAGGATGGAGGAGGAGGAGAGGGATGGAGGAGGAGGAGAGGGATGGAGGAGGATAGGGATGGAGGAGGAGGAGGAGAGGGATGGAGGAGGAGGAGGAGAGGGATGGAGGAAGAGGAGGAGAGGGATGGAGGAGGAGGAGGAGAGGGATGGAGGAGGAGGAGAGGGAAGGAGGAGGATAGGGATGGAGGAGGAGGAGGAGAGGGATGGAGGAGGAGGAGGAGAGGGATGGAGGAGGATAGGGATGGAGGAGGAAGAGGTGAGGGATGGAGTAGGATAGGGATGGAGGAGGAGGAGGAGAGGGATGGAGGAGGAGGAGAGGGATGGAGGAGGAGGAGGAGGACAGGGAGGGAAATCCCTGAAGCAGTCCTATTTTCATTTAAAGAAATTGCCTGGCATTACTTCCAGCAGCTTTGCTTTTAGTAACGTGCCCGGAGGGGGATGCAGAATGTAGAACAACATCTAGGAAGTGACTAGGAAGTGGCTCTCTGTTTGATTCGGGGGAGCGACTTGTGAGACAACCGCAAAATGACTGACAACCCGACACAGCGACGAACGCTGTCAAACATTGGAATTCAAATAATGTTTATGGAGATTCAATGACAAACGAATCCTTGTAGGCCTTTGGTTTGATCCTCATGGATAATTTATATTCTATTTTAAAACACGCATGAGGATATTTTTTTGTTTTGTCACTTTAAATAATTCATATTTTCTTGCTCTTCTGTGGTAGGCCAGGCTGATAGGGGACAGTGGGTATACTGTATATACACAAACAATACCTCATTCCAAAATCATGTGCATTAATATGGAGTTTGTCCACCTTTACTGTTGTAACAGCCTCCACTCTTCTGGGAAGGCTTTCCACTAGATGTTGGAACATTGCTGCGGGGACTTGCTTCCATTGAGCCACAAGAGCATTAGTGAGGTCTGGCTCTGATGTTGGGCGATTAGCCCTGGCTCACAGTCGGCGTTCCAATTCATCCCAAAGGTGTCCGATGGGGTTAAGGTCAGGGCTCTGTGCAGGCTAGTCAAGTTCTTCCACACCAATTTCAACAAACCATTTCTCTATAGACCTCGCATTGTGCATTCGGGCATTGTCATGCTGAAACAGGTAAGGGCCTTCCCCAAACTGTTGCCACAAAGTTGGAACCACAGAATCATCTAGAATGTCATTGGATGCTGTAGTGTTAAGATTTCCCTTCACTGGAACTAAAGGGCCTAGCCCAAACCATGGATAAACAGCCTCAGAACATTATTCCTCCTCCACCAAACGTTACAGTAGGCACTATGCATTCGTCCGATTCGTCCGTCAGACTGCCAGATGGGGAAGTGTGATTCATTACTCCAGAGAATGCATTTCCACCACTCCAGCCGATGCTTGGCATTGCCAAGGCTTGTGTGCGGCTGCTCGGCCATGGAAACCGATTTAATGAAGCTCCCGACGAACAGTTCTTGTGCTGCCGTTGCTTCCACAGGGAGTTTGGAACTCGGTAGTGTTGCAACCAAGGACAGACGATACGCACTTCAGCACTCAGCGGTCCCGTTCTGTGAGCTTGTTGTGGCCTACAACTTTGCGGCTGAGCTGTTGTTGCTCCTAGACATTTCCACTTCACAATAACAGCACTTACAGTTAACCGGGGCAGCTCTAGCAGGAAATTTGACAAACTGACTTGTTGGAAAGGTGGCATCCTATGACGATGCCACGTTGAAAGTCACTGAGCTCTTCAGTAAGGCCATTCTGCTGCCAATGTTTGTCTATGTAGATTGCATGGCTGTATGCTCAATTTTATACACCTGTCAGCAATGGGTGTGGCTGAAATAGCCGAATCCACTAATCTGAAAGGGTGTGCACATACTTTGGCCATGTACTGTACACTGAGTGACACGACTGACTGACCAGGTGAATCCAGGTAAATCCACTTCCATCAGTGTAGATGAAGGGGAGACGACAGGTTAAGGAAGGATTTTCAAGCCTTGAGATAATTGAGACATGGATTGTGTATGTGTGCCATTCAGAGGGTGAATGGGCAAGACAAAAGATTTAAGTGCCATTGAACGGGGTACGGTAGAAGGTGCCAGGCGCACCAGTTTGTGTCAAGAACTGCAATGCTGCTGTGTTTTTTATGCTCACCAGTTTAATGCTCACCAGTTTCCCATGTGTATCAAGAATGGTCCACCACCCAAAGGACATCCAGCCAACTTGACACAACTGTGGGAATCATTGGAGTCAACATGGGCCAGCATCCCTGTGGAACACTTTTCATCCATGCCCCGACGAATTGAGGCTGTTCTGAGGGCTAAAGGGCGGTGCAACTCACTGTATATACACTGAGTATACCAAACATTATGAACATGTTTTATTGTCACATACACTAGATAGGTGCAGTGAAATGTGTTGTTTTACAGGGTCAGCTATAGTAGTCCAGCGCCCCTGGAGAAAATCAGGGTTAAGTGCCTTGCTCTAGGGACACATTGGCAGATTTTTGACTTTGTTGCCTCGGGTATTCAAACCAGTGACCTTTTGGTTACTGTCGCAACTGTCCCGAGTGGAACAGTGGTCTAAGACACTGCATCTCAGTGCAAGAGGCAACACTGCAGTACCTGGTTCGAATCCAGGCTGCATTACATCCGGCCGCGATTGGGAGTCCCTTAGGGCGACGCACAATTGGCCCAGCGTTGTCCGAGTTAGGCCGGACGATGCTGGGTCATCATTGTAAATAAGAATTTGTTCTTAACTGCCTAGTTAAATAAAGGTTAAATAAACGCTCTATGCGCTAGGTTACCTGTGGTGATTATGCTTGACACACACTGGAGATTCCCCTGTGTTCTGCAGGGACTTTTGTTCCACTGTACCCTGATGATGATGATGATTGTGTGTGTGTGTGTGTGTGTGTGTGGATGTGTTATCCCATGGTATATGATAGAGATCCACAGGCTTGTCTGATCCTGTGTAATCTAACGCTGTGACTGAAATAACACACACTTTCCCATGATGTGTGTGTGTGTGTGTGTGAGAGGACTTTAGGGAAGTATTTGTGACAGAGACACAGAGAGAGAGAGACTGGGGAGCACCTAACACCATGGATGCCCCCTTGCTGCTGCTCCCAGTGTCACCGTGGTTACATTTCCGGAGACCCCCCAGAGGGGCATTATGACTCACATAAACATCAGAAGGGGGTGTTTCCCTCCCCTCCCCTCCTCTCACCCTCCTATCTCTCCCGCTCTCCTCTTATCCTCCTCTCTCCCCCTCTCCTCCTCCCCTCTCTCCCCCTCCCCTCAGCCCATCTCTCCTGGGACAAGAGGAGGTAAACATCCTGCCTTTCTCCCTCTCTCTGTGCTGGAAAGTTTGACCAGCCTCTCCTTCTCACCAGTGGAGACTAGAAACAACAAGTGAAATGGTTCCATTCCCTGTGTTTCCAGTCTGTCTTACATCATGGAAGACTCAGCTGTTGTGTTCCTCCAGCATTAAGGTGCTTCTATTTCAATGTGTGTGACTGGCTCAGTGGTGTTAGAAAGTAACAAAGACAACAGGTACTGTAAGTTAGGTCATTGTATTATGTGTGTTAAATAGAGGAGGTTACAGTACTGTAGACTGAGATAGAGGAGGTTACAGTACTGTAGACTGAGATAGAGGAGGTTACAGTACTGTAGATTGAGATAGAGGAGGTTACAGTGCTGTAGACTGAGATAGAGGAGGTTACAGTACTGTAGACTGAGATAGAGGAGCTTACAGTGCTGTAGACTGAGATAGAGGAGGTTACAGTACTGTAGACTGAGATAGAGGAGGTTACAGTGCTGTAGACTGAGATAGAGGAGGTTACAGTACTGTAGATTGAGATAGAGGAGGTAACAGTACTGTAGATTGAGATAAAGGAGGTTACAGTACTGTAGACTGAGTTAGAGGAAAATACAGTACTGTACAGTAGACTGAGATAGAGGAGGTTACAGTACTGTAGACTGAGATAGAGGAGTTTACAGTACTGTAGACTGAGTTAGAGGAAAATACAGTACTGTACAGTAGACTAAGATAGAGATTACAATACTGTAGACTGAGATAGAGGTGGTTACAGTGCTGTAGACTGAGATAGAGGAGGTAACAGTACTGTAGACTGAGATAGAGGAGGTTACAGTACTGTAGACTGAGATAGAGGAGTTTACAGTACTGTAGACTGAGTTAGAGAAAAATACAGTACTGTAAAGTAGACTAAGATAAATGATTACAATACTGTAGACTGAGATAGAGGAGGTTACAGTACTGTAGACTGAGATAGAGGAGGTAACAGTACTGTAGACTGAGATAGAGGAGGTTACAGTACTGTAGACTGAGATAGAGGAGGTTACAGTACTGTAGACTGAGATAGAGGAGGTTACAGTGCTGTAGACTGAGATAGAGGAGGTTACAGTACTGTAGACTGAGATAGAGGAGGTTACAGTGCTGTAGACTGAGATAGAGGAGGTTACAGTGCTGTAGACTGAGATAGAGGAGGTTACAGTACTGTAGACTGAGATAGAGGAGGTTACAGTACTGTAGACTGAGATAGAGGAGGTTACAGTACTGTAGACTGAGGTAGAGGAGGTTACAGTACTGTAGACTGAGATAGAGGAGGTTACAGTACTGTAGACTGAGATAGAGGAGGTTACAGTACTGTAGACTGAGATAGAGGAGGTTACAGTACAGTAGACTGAGATAGAGGAGGTTACAGTACTGTAGACTGAGATAGAGGAGGTTACAGTACTGTAGACTGAGATAGAGGAGGTTACAGTACTGTAGACTGAGATAGAGGAGGTTACAGTACTGTAGACTGAGATAGAGGAGGTTACAGTACTGTAGACTGAGATAGAGGAGGTTACAGTACTGTAGACTGAGATAGAGGAGGTTACAGTACTGTAGACTGAGATAGAGGTGGTTACAGTACTGTAGACTGAGATAGAGGAGGTTACAGTACTGTAGACTGAGATAGAGGAGGTTACAGTACTGTAGACTGAGATAGAGGAGGTTACAGTACTGTAGACTGAGATAGAGGAGGTTACAGTACTGTAGACTGAGATAGCCGGGAGGCTGAAGAGCATGAGCCGGGGTAGGAGAGAGAGAAACAAAATGAAAGGAAGGGAAATAGAGAATGAAATAAAGATGTGAGAGGGAGGTGTGTGATGAATGGGCTGGCCCCTGGTCCTAGTGCATGCAGCGGCCCTGTGGCGGGGCTGAGGCTGGCTGCTCTGTGGGCTGGATGATTTGTGGCCCCCGATGCCTCTGGCGGTCACACATCATGAGCCTGGTGTGGAGAAATGAATTTGGTTTACTGGCCAACGAATTTGGTTTACTGGCCAACGCTGAGCCGAGGCACACTGCCTGACACACACACACACACACACACACACACACACACACACACACACACACACACACACACACACACACACACACACACACACACACACACACACACACACACACACACACACACACACACACACACACCACACACTGAGTGTAAAAAACATTATGAACACTTGCTCTTTGTATAACAGACTGACCAGGGGAATCCAGGTAAATCCACTTCAATCAGTGTAGATGAAGGGTAGGAGACAGGTTGAAGAAGGAGTTTTAAGCCTGGAGACAATTGAGACATGGATTGTGTATATATGCCATTCAGAGGGTGAATGGGCAAGACAAAATATTTCAGTGCCTTTGAACGGGGTATTGTAGTAGGTGCCAGGCTCACCGTTTTGTGTCAAGAACTGCAATGCTGCTGGTTTATCACACTCAACAGTTTCCCGTGTGTATCAAGGACAGTCCACCACCCAAAGGACATCCAGCCAACTTGACACAACTGTGGGAAGCATTGGAGTCAACATGGGCCAGCATTCCTGTGGAATGCTTTTTGCACCTTGTGGAGTCCATCCACAAACTCAATAGTAGGAAGGTGTTCTTAATGTTTTGTACACTCAGTACTGTACACACTCCACTCATACACTCAATAATTTACATGCGCTCTTAGGGCCATCAAAGAGCTTGGTACTCACACACACAAATATACACACGTTTCAATACTTTTCAATCTTTCTCTCACTCCCTCAGAGGCCCATTGAGAGTAATTGAGAGATAGTAACTCTGTTCCCATTGTGTGTTAATGTGAGAGAAGAGTCTCAGTGAGTCAGTATGAGATCTCTCTATAATCTATTGTTTGTTTGTTTGTCTGTCAGGGACCATATACAACATGCCGTTGCACCAGATTTAGCGAGAAAGCTCATTTCCGTCTGTAGTCACTGGGAGTAGAACTGGTTCTGATCACTATCTCCTGTCTGAATGAGATCTCTCTAATCTAGGAGTAGAACTGGTTCTGATCACTATCTCCTGTCTGAAAGAGATCTCTCTAATCTAGGAGTAGAACTGGTTCTGATCACTATCTCCTGTCTGAATGAGATCTCTCTAATCTAGGAGTAGAACTGGTTCTGATGACTATCTCCTGTCTGAATGAGATCTCTCTAATCTAGGAGTAGAGCTGGTTCTGATGACTATCTCCTGTCTGAATGAGATATCTCTAATCTAGGAGTAGAGCTGGTTCTGATGACTATCTCCTGTCTGAATGAGATCTCTCTAATCTAGGAGTAGAGCTGGTTCTGATGACTATCTCCTGTCTGAATGAGATGTCTCTAATCTAGGAGTTGAGCTGGTTCTGATGACTATCTCCATGAGATCTCTCTCTAATCTAGGAGTAGAGCTGGTTCTGATGACTATCTCCTGTCTGAATGAGATCTCTCTCTAATCTAGGAGTAGAGCTGGTTCTGATTACTATCTCCTGTCTGAATGAGATCTCTCTCTAATCTAGGAGTAGAGCTGGTTCTGATGACTATCTCCATGAGATCTCTCTCTAATCTACTGAGGAACATCATCCATCCAACTCAGCCATGGTTCCACCTACACCTGGCCTTCATACATCTCTGTCTGTATCAGTCCAATGTGTGTGTGTGTTTCTGCGAGTTTGTGTGTGTGAATGTGCGTGTGTGTGTGTGTGTGTGTGTGTGTGTGTGTGTGTGTGTGTGTGTGTGTGTGTGTGTGTGTGTGTGTGTGTGTGTGTGTGGTGTGTGTGGGTGGGTGTGTGTGTGTGTGTGGGTGGGTGGTGTGTGTGTGTGCGCGTGTGTGACTTTCTCTGAGGAAGAGAGATTGGCTATGATGATGATGATGATGACCGTGACTCTAAGCACAGCAATAACACTAGTGAAGGTGTGGTGAAAACGGACTAGTTAAATTGCTGTGGTAGGCTAAATTAGCCTATAGTGCTCCTACAAAAGACTGCCAGTGCTTGTCCTGACACTGCTTCAGCCCTATGGAACATGTGAGTCTGTGAGACAGGCTGTAACAGTGTAAATAATGCACACACACTATGAGAGACCCAGCGCTGACTCTCACCCCACTGCCTCCCTTTCCAGTGCAGGCAGGAGATCAGACACCACTGAATACACAACACCCAGACAACACCCAGACAACATCTAGACAAAACATCTGACCTTGTTTAAGCCATACTTGGGTTGTTTTGCTTGTTCGTTGGTTTGGCTAGCTCAGCGTTTCCCAAACTCGGTCCTAGGGACCTCCACCGGGGCACGTTTAGTTTTTGTAGCCCTAACACTGCACAGCTGATTTATATAATCAACCAATCATCAAGCTTGAATTATTTCAATCAGCTGTGTAGTACTAGGGCCAAACCCAAAACATGCACCCCTTGAGGTCCTGAGAACCGAGTTTGGGAAACGCTGAGCTAGCCTATCATGAACAGCAGTGTTGCCTAGTAACCGAGTGTGGATGCTAGTGAGAGAAAATGGACACCTTAGGAAAAGCAAGGCTTTAATTGGCTAGTCGTTAGGATGTTTAGCCTTCCAGAACCACCCACTTTAAGATGATTTCAGCAGTCTGTATTGGGAAATGAGTATTGCACGATATACTGTACCTTTAGAACCATGGTCAAACTTGTTGTTGTTGCACTCTGTTTTCATGGGCTGAGGTTGACAAATGTTTCCATATTCATGGATGTGTAAACAGTGGGGTCTCAGGAGATCAATTAAGAGTTTTGAAAGAGAAGAGTGTGTGCTGGCGTTTATTTAACCCTGGAGAAATTGCCTGTCTTATCGGTTCATGCTCCGACGCGTGACTGGCTCTAGCTTAATCAGAGAGAAATATCTATAAACAATTTAATCGAAAGAGCCTTTGTGCATGTGTCTGAAAGTTTGTGTCTGTGAGAGTGTGTGAGAGTGTGTGAGTGTGTGTGTGAGTGTGTGTGTGTGTACTCATCTATCCCCTCACATCTCAACCAAGCCGTGTAATAAATCAATTCTGCAATGGGTGTTGACACGTTTTACAGCAACCTCAAAAAGAAGAAGAAGAACCGGAACAAACACTCATATCGCCTGTGTTGGTTGTCTGAGGTGAACCATTTCCTCAGTTATGGGATGGCGTTGAGCAGTGTTGTTTTAGTATTCAACCTCCTGTCTCTGGTCTGGAGCCAAAATGGTTGATCTGCAGCAGCTGCAGTGCAGGAACAGGCATATGCCCTGTGACTGGACACCTCTGGCCGCCCAGAGGCTCCAACATGTCCCCATGTGTCCTCAACATTTCCAACATCATGAAACAGATGCGCAAAGGGAGCCTGTGCCAAATACCAAATGTTTATGCCAACCTGGATGCCCTTCAAACCCCGGTCAAAGGTCAGTTTACCTCGCTGTAGAGGAGTATAGATGAGGTGTTCTGTAACACACCTACCCATCTTCCATAGCCAGACCCTTCTACTAGCCCTCCTCAGATACGAGTGTGTTATCTAAGTGTTAGCCTATTACCTCACTGACCCAGTCCTCCCACCCAGCTGCTATTCCATTAGACCAGCTCCAGACCCCCAGATCAACCCCAGCCCTATAGGTCAGACCAGGCGAAGCCCCAGCCAGCTACCTGCCTGGGTCACAGGGGAGGGCCTGGGTCAGGGCCTGGGTCAGGGGGCTGGGTCAGGGGCTGGGTCAGGGGCTGGGGCAGGGGGCTGGGTCAGGGGCTGGGGTAGGGGCTGGGGTAGAGGGCTGGGGCAGGGGCTGGGTCAGGGGCTGGGGCAGGGGCTGGGTCAGGGGCTGGGGTCAGGGGCTGGGGCAGGGGCTGGGGCAGGGGCAGGGGCTGGGGCAGGGGCAAGGGCAGAGAACCCCACCACCACTATAGCACAGACCATGAGCACTGTCTGCCCCTCCTAGAGAGACTGGCTGGCTGCATTGTACTACTCTGCAATGCCATGTCATGTACCAGTCCTAGTGTGTTGGCCTGAACTGTGCCATGACGTATAATGCAGTGCAACGCTACAGTACATAGTCCAAAAACTTGTAGTGTACTATTTTTACACTAGATACGTGCTAGTTATGTTGTGCTATTGTGCTCTCTGCTGTACTTAACATCATGATGCTGTTTGACACGTGAACAGAGGGAAGGCAAGGAGAGAAGGAAGAGGAGGAGTGACTGTGCTGTTTTGTTTTAGCCTGCAGCCGTCTCTGTGGTGCTGTTACCCACCGGGTTATCTGCATTGTGTCCCGCGACCCACCACCGGCCAACCCCTCTTTACGCTACTGCTACTCTCTGTTCATCACATATGTATAGTCACTTTAACCATATCTACATGTACATACTACCTCAATCAGCCTGACTAACCGGTGTCTGTATGTAGCCTCGCTACTTTTGTAGCCTCGCTACTGTATATAGCCTGTCTTTTTACTGTTGTTTTTATTTCTTTACCTACCTATTGTTCACCTAATACCTTTTTTGCACTATTGGTTAGAGCCTGTAAGTAAGCATTTCACTGTAAGGTCTACACCTGTTGTATTCGGCGCATGTGACAAATAAACTTTGATTTGATTTAGAATGGTGTGAAGCTTTGTGCCTCAGCACCGCTATATCATTCAATAGATTAGAAGGCAGTTTGTCACGACTTCCGCCCAAGTCGGTCCCTCTCCTGGTTCGGGCGGCGTTTCGGCGGTCGACGTCACCGGCTTTCTAGCCACCGCCGATCCACTTTTCATTTTCCATTTGTTCTGTCTTTGTCTTACACACCTGGCTTCACTCAACCAATTACTTGTTTATTATTTAACCCTCTGTTCCCCATGCTGTGTTTGTGAGTGATTGTTTATTATTTAACCCTCTGTTCACCATGTTGTGATTGTGAGTGATTGTTTATTATTTAACCCTCTGTTCCCCATGTTGTGTTTGTGAGTGATTGTTTATTATTTAACCCTCTGTTCCCCATGCTGTGTTTGTGAGTGATTGTTTATTATTTAACCCTCTGTTCCCCATGTTGTGTTTGTGAGTGATTGTTTATTATTTAACCCTCTGTTCACCATGTTGTGTTTGTGAGTGATTGTTTATTATTTAACCCTCTGTTCCCCATGTTGTGATTGTGAGTGATTGTTTATTATTTAACCCTCTGTTCCCCATGTTGTGTTTGTGAGTGATTGTTTATTATTTAACCCTCTGTTCCCCATGCTGTGTTTGTGAGTGATTGTTTATTATTTAACCCTCTGTTCCCCATGCTGTGTTTGTGAGTGATTGTTTATTATTTAACCCTCTGTTCCCCATGTTGTGATTGTGAGTGATTGTTTATTATTTAACCCTCTGTTCCCCATGCTGTGTTTGTGAGTGATTGTTTATTATTTAACCCTCTGTTCCCCATGCTGTGTTTGTGAGTGATTGTTTATTATTTAACCCTCTGTTCCCCATGCTGTGTTTGTGAGTGATTGTTTATTATTTAACCCTCTGTTCCCCATGCTGTGTTTGTGAGTGATTGTTTATTATTTAACCCTCTGTTCCCCATGCTGTGTTTGTGAGTGATTGTTTATTATTTAACCCTCTGTTCACCATGTTGTGATTGTGAGTGATTGTTTATTATTTAACCCTCTGTTCCCCATGTTGTGTTTGTGAGTGATTGTTTATTATTTAACCCTCTGTTCCCCATGCTGTGTTTGTGAGTGATTGTTTATTATTTAACCCTCTGTTCCCCATGTTGTGTTTGTGAGTGATTGTTTATTATTTAACCCTCTGTTCACCATGTTGTGTTTGTGAGTGATTGTTTATTATTTAACCCTCTGTTCCCCATGTTGTGATTGTGAGTGATTGTTTATTATTTAACCCTCTGTTCCCCATGTTGTGTTTGTGAGTGATTGTTTATTATTTAACCCTCTGTTCCCCATGCTGTGTTTGTGAGTGATTGTTTATTATTTAACCCTCTGTTCCCCATGCTGTGTTTGTGAGTGATTGTTTATTATTTAACCCTCTGTTCCCCATGTTGTGATTGTGAGTGATTGTTTATTATTTAACCCTCTGTTCCCCATGCTGTGTTTGTGAGTGATTGTTTATTATTTAACCCTCTGTTCCCCATGCTGTGTTTGTGAGTGATTGTTTATTATTTAACCCTCTGTTCCCCATGCTGTGTTTGTGAGTGATTGTTTATTATTTAACCCTCTGTTCCCCATGCTGTGTTTGTGAGTGATTGTTTATTATTTAACCCTCTGTTCCCCATGCTGTGTTTGTGAGTGATTGTTTATTATTTAACCCTCTGTTCCCCATGTTGTGATTGTGAGTGATTGTTTATTATTTAACCCTCTGTTCCCCATGCTGTGTTTGTGAGTGATTGTTTATTATTTAACCCTCTGTTCCCCATGCTGTGTTTGTGAGTGATTGTTTATTATTTAACCCTCTGTTCCCCATGTTGTGATTGTGAGTGATTGTTTATTATTTAACCCTCTGTTCCCCATGCTGTGTTTGTGAGTGATTGTTTATTATTTAACCCTCTGTTCCCCATGCTGTGTTTGTGAGTGATTGTTTATTATTTAACCCTCTGTTCCCCATGCTGTGTTTGTGAGTGATTGTTTATTATTTAACCCTCTGTTCCCCATGCTGTGTTTGTGAGTGATTGTTTATTATTTAACCCTCTGTTCCCCATGCTGTGTTTGTGAGTGATTGTTTATTATTTAACCCTCTGTTCCCCATGTTGTGATTGTGAGTGATTGTTTATTATTTAACCCTCTGTTCCCCATGCTGTGATTGTGAGTGATTGTTTATTATTTAACCCTCTGTTCCCCATGCTGTGTTTGTGAGTGATTGTTTATTATTTAACCCTCTGTTCCCCATGCTGTGTTTGTGAGTGATTGTTTATTATTTAACCCTCTGTTCCCCATGCTGTGTTTGTGAGTGATTGTTTATTATTTAACCCTCTGTTCCCCATGTTGTGTTTGTGAGTGATTGTTTATTATTTAACCCTCTGTTCCCCATGCTGTGTTTGTGAGTGATTGTTTATTATTTAACCCTCTGTTCCCCATGCTGTGTTTGTGAGTGATTGTTTATTGTTACGTGGATATTTGTCAGGCGCTGAACTTTTGTTTTAGACCGTGTTATTTGCACTAGTATGTGTTAGTTGCTGTCATATGTTAACCGATATTAAAGTGCGCCTGTTTATTATACTCCGCTCTCCTGCACTTGACTTCACCTCCCATATACACGTCTTACACAGTTCCTACTACACACAGTCTACAGATCATTACACAGTTCCTACTACACACAGTCTACAGATCATTACACAGTTCCTATTACACACAGTCTACAGATCATTACACAGTTCCTACTACACACAGTCTACAGATCATTACACAGTTCCTACTACACACAGTCTACAGATCATTACACAGTTCCTACTACACACAGTCTACAGATCATTACACAGTTCCTACTACACACAGTCTACAGATCATTACACAGTTCCTACTACACACAGTCTACAGATCATTACACAGTTCCTACTACACACAGTCTACAGATCATTACACAGTTCCTACTACACACAGTCTACAGATCATTACACAGTTCCTACTACACACAGTCTACAGATCATTACACAGTTCCTACTACACACAGTCTACAGATCATTACACAGTTCCTACTACACACAGTCTACAGATCATTACACAGTTCCTACTACACACAGTCTACAGATCATTACACAGTTCCTACTACACACAGTCTACAGATCATTACACAGTTCCTACTACACACAGTCTACAGATCATTACACAGTTCCTACTACACACAGTCTACAGATCATTGACGGCTGCTGAGGGGAGAACGGCTCATAATAACGTCCGGAATGAGCTTGTGATAATGACTGATACCGCTCCAGTCATTACCACGAGCTCGTTCTCCCCAGTTAAGGTGCCACCAACCTCCTGTGCTATAGATTTAAGCAATAAGGCACGAGGGGGGGGGGGGGGTGGTATATTGCCAATATACCATGGTGCCTGGATAAAGCCCTTAGCTGTGGTGATTTGGCCATATATATATATACACTGTATATCATAGGTCACACTATTTTTGAAGACGTGCTTATAACCTGGTTATTGACTACCATTATGATATTTGTTAATCATTATTCAGACATCATTATTCATTCATCTACTCCATGTAATATTAGTAAATGTATTAGCCTGTATGTATTATCCATATTTTACATTAGTAAATGTATTAGCCTGTATGTATTATCCATATTTTACATTAGTAAATGTATTAGCCTGTATGTATTATCCATCTTTTACATTAGTAAATGTATTAGCCTGTATGTATTATCCATCTTTTACATTAGTAAATGTATTAGCCTGTATGTATTATCCATCTTTTACATTAGTAAATGTATTAGCCTGTATGTATTATCCATCTTTTACATGAGTAAATGTATTAGCCTGTATGTATTATCCATCTTTTACATTAGTAAATGTATTAGCCTGTATGTATTATCCATCTTTTACAAGGAGGTCTTAGGCATGCGTTTCCTCAGTTGAATGGTTAATGACATCTAGTTGAGTGCAGCTGCAGTGTCTGGTGATAGAGAATAGTGTAGTGCACCATGACCTTAGACGGGCTGTACTGCAGGCTAGAGGTCCCTTCACCACGCAAGGAGAGCAGAGTGGATCCTAATGATTTCACCTCACTGACTCCACAGCCCAGCACTACACTCTCCATGGAGCTGAGACAGAGAGAGAGAGGGAAGGAGGGAGGAGAGAGAGAGGGAAGGAGGGAGGAAAGGAGAGAGGGAAGGAGAGAGGGAAGGATAGCGATGGCGCAAGAGAGCAGAGTAGGATGGAATAGTGATAGAGAAAATAGAGGGAGGGAGAAGGTAGTAGAGGGAGAGAGAGCTCTCTGAGAGATAATTCTAGAGGGAGGGTTGAGAGGGAGGGAAGATAGACAACAGAAGAGAGTGGTGAAAAGAGAGAGATACCGAGGCTTTCATTAATAAAACCCAGGGTTTCCTTCCCCTTTTCCCCAACCGTGTTCAATTGATCCCACTGTTAGCTGTGTGGAGTTCGGTTAGCGCGCCAGTGACATCGCTAGCTTCCTCCGATGATAAACAACTTTACCCAGTCAAACTGCATTATTCAGAGTTGTCAGCAACACCGCAACAGAGCTCCCCTCAGAACAAGAGAGAAAAAATAAACAAATTACGCCATCGCGCTCGACGGAGTGGAATTGATAGGAGAGAGCTCGTTTCACTGTACCGCTGTTTGTAACTGGCAACCTGTAAATTAGAAGGATGTAAATTCACTTTCACCCCCTCACTGCTATTACTGCCAACATGTTTTTTTTTTACGCAAGCCGTCAAGTTAAGTACTCTTTTGGGTGTTTTGAGATTCAAACTTTGACTAACAGAACAAACAGAGTGCCTATTTTGTTTTGTATTGTCAAGGCAACAGAGAGAGGGTTACCAGGCCTCAGAGATACAGTAGATAGCGCTCAAGTTGATCTGAGAATTACATGACTGACACATATTTATGTATTTGTACATGTGAAATGTGTGTGTGTGTGTGACGACTTTCGTTTGAAGGAGTGGACCAAGGTGCAGCGTGATGAGTGCTCATGATTCATTTTATTAAAACTCAGAACACTAAACAAAACAACAAACAAAGGAAAACGAATATCACGTTCTGCAGGCTTTCACCGAGCTGTACAAAAACAAGATCCCACAACTGAAGGAGGGAAAAAGGGCTTCCTAAGTATGATTCCCAATCAGAGACAACGATAGACAGCTGCCTCTGATTAGGAACCATACTCGGCTAAACACAAAGAAATAGAAAACATAGAATGCCCACCCCATGTCACACCCTGACCTAACCAAACAGAGAAAAACGGCTCTCTCAGCTCAGGGCGTGACAGTGTGTACTGTGTGTGTGTGTGTGTGTGTGTGTGTGTGTGTGTGTGTGTGTGTGTGTGTGTGTGTGTGTGTGTGTATTTTATTTTTTGAGGACGGAACACTGAAGAGCAAAAATTGTGCTCCAGGGGACCATAGGATCAGGGAACCAGGGCACCATAGGATCAGGGGACCATAGGATCAGGGAACCAGGGGACCATAGGATCAGGGGACCATAGGATCAGGGGACCATAGGACCAGGGGACCATAGGATCAGGGGACCATAGGACCAGGGGATCAGGGGACCATAGGACCAGGGGACTAGGGGATCATAGGACCAGGGGACCATAGGATCAGGGAATCAGGGGATCAGGGGACCAGGGTACCATAGGACCAGGGGATCAGGGGATCATAGGATCAGGGGATCAGGGGACCAGGGGACCATAGGACCATGGGACCAGGGAACCAGGGGACCAGGGGACCATAGGACCAGGGGATCAGGGAACCAGGGGACCAGGGGACCATAGGACCAGGGGATCAGGGAACCAGGGGGACCAGGGGACCAGGGGACCATAGGACCAGGGGATCAGGGGACCAGGGGACCAGGGAACCAGGGGACCATAGGATCAGGGGACCAGGGGATCAGGGGACCAGGGGATCAGGGGCGCACGTGTTTCTATGACTAATATGTGATAACGGGATGTGTGTTCACAACACGTTTGTGCATGTGTGAACTGTGATTGTCTGTGTGCGCCCATGTGAATGTGTGTGTGTGTGTTTGTCCATGTTCATGGCCCTGTGAATGTGTCTGCACATGTTAGCATGCTACAATGCACATTTGTATATGGCAGCCAAGCCAACACTAGGTGAGCACACCTGCCTTTCACCCATATCAACTCCAGCCAGCCAGGTTTAAACCTACATGTTGTGCAGTAAACCTGGCTTACCTCCTCCTAGCCCCTCAGCCAGAAGTAAAGGGTTCAGGGATCACATATGCTCACTGAGCAGGACCAGATGGAAGACTCCATCTCCCAGCAGGCACCTGCCCCCTCCCCACCCCCCACAGACATCAAGAGAGGGTGCCAGCCTCTCACCTGCGCCCCCACCCCCACGCCACCTGGGGGAGGCTAGGTCACATGTGCACTCCAGTCCTAGCTTTCCCTCATGAACTTGCTTGTTCTTTCCCTCCATCTCTCTCTCTCTCTCTCTCTCTCTTTGTCCTTCCTTCTCTCATCTATCCCAGGGAGAGGGGCACAGGTGAACTTGACCAATCTCAGCCCGATTTAAATAGGCTGGGCCAGAAATAGCTTGCACATGCAGACCCAACAGCAGCAGCATTAATAGTTTACCTTTTTAGTGGGAGCTGGGAGATGTCAGATTTTTCTATTTGAATCACTGGAAGAATACACGGATGAAGACTTGAAGAAGGAATGTTTTTTCATTAAAATGACACTATAATGTTATTTTGGGAGAGTGGGATTATTAAAACATGAATACATTGGGTAACCTTGAGATTATGACTCTAGTTATTACTCTCACACTGTGTGTTACCATGGAGATACCTTGCAGTGGGTTTTCAAATCTGCAGTTCCCTCATCTTCCCCTCAAAGTTTCTAGAAACAAAGTACCTATTGCAATATTTATCCAGCTGTGTGTGTGTGTGTGTGTGTGTGTGTGTGTGTGTGTGTGTGTGTGTGTGTGTGTGTGTGTGTGTGTGTGTGTGTGTGTGTGTGTGTGTGTGTGTGTGTGTGTGTGTGTGTGTGTAGCTGCACTCTCAAACATGCTCCTCTTCAGCTGTCATGCTGGGTGTGTGTTCCAAGTTAGATAAGGCAGGTAACACACTGTGTGTGTGTGTGTGTGTGTGTGTGTGTGTGTGTGTTGTCTGAGAGATAACCATGACAGATGTGTAACTGGCAGACTGGCTTCAGGTGAAAGCAGTGCCTCTCACCTGTCTGTCTACTTCTAGAGGCAAGACAGCCAAGTCACTCCTACTTGTTGACACACACACACACACACACACACACACACACACACACACACACACACACACACACACACACACACACACACACACACACACACACACACACACACTGTCAATGGTGTGCGTACTGGGAGCGGAGTCAGGTGCAGGAGAGCAGAGAGTTGTGAACAGGCGCACACTTTATTTAGGCAGGAGAAACCAACAGACGGACGCCACTGCGTCGAAACCTCCATCCAATATGCCAAAGTGCAAAACGCGCAAATAGTCACAATAATTATGTACAAACAAAGAAACATACCTCGTGAAGTAAAACACGGAATAAACGCACACCAGAATAGCGCGTCAAACATGACACGTAACACGAAACAATATCACACAAAGAGATGAGGGGGAACAGAGGAATAAATACATGTAGTGTGATTGGGGAATGAAAACCAGGTGTGCAGGGAACAAGACAAAACAAATAGATAAATGATAAATGGAGCGGCGATGGATAGAAAGCCGGTGACGTTGACCGCCGAACGCCGCCCAAACAAGGAGAGGAGCTGACTTCGGCGGAAGTCGTGACACACACACACACACACACACACACACACACACACACACACACACACACACACACACACACACACACACACACACACCAGTCTATATATGGCCATTCTGACATGTCTATTGATTTAGGGTCAGAGCTATCCGGGAACCTTGGGACGTCACTACCCTAAACCCTAACCCCTACCCTTACCCTAACCCTAACCCTAACCCAAACCATTACCAAAACCCTTACCTTTTAAATGTCAACATCCCAAGGATCCCAGATAGCACAGATTATTGATTTAGCCCCAGTTGTTGGTTTGCTCATTAGATTAGGGTCAGGTATTAGCTATAGCTAGCTGATACATCTATGAGGTTAGGGCCAGGTGTTAGCTATAGCTAGCTGATACATCTATGAGGTTAGGACCAGGTGTTAGCTATAACTAGCTGATACATCTATGAGGTTAGGACCAGGTGTTAGCTATAACTAGCTGATACATCTATGAGGTTAGGACCAGGTGTTAGCTATAGATAGCTGATACATCTATGAGGTTAGGGCCGGGTGTTAGCTATAGCTGGCTGATACATCTATGAGGTTAGGACCAGGAGTTAGCTATAGCTAGCTGATACATCTATGAGGTTAGGGCCAGGTGTTAGCTATAGCTAGCTGATACATCTATGAGGTTAGGACCAGGTGTTAGCTATAGCTGGCTGATACATCTATGAGGTTAGGACCAGGTGTTAGCTATAGCTAGCTGACACATCTATGAGGTTAGGGCCAGGTGTTAGCTATAGCTAGCTGATACATCTATGAGGTTAGGACCAGGTGTTAGCTATAGCTAGCTGACACATCTATGAGGTTAGGACCAGGTGTTAGCTATAGCTAGCTGATACATCTATGAGGTTAGGACCAGGTGTTAGCTATAGCTAGCTGATACATCTATGAGGTTAGGGCCAGGTGTTAGCTATAGCTGGCTGATCCATCTATGCCTAGCTCATTATTTTGGCAGTTAGGTTTCTTCTTTTTGATTTGTCCCATTGTGAGGTTATTCTCACTGCATGGCGGCTGCTGCTGTTGTCCTCCTCCATCTGTCTGGTCCCCTGATGATGACATCATAGTGTGACGCTGACACCTGTCGGGATGAAGGAGGAACAGGTGCTGTCTCACCATGGGGATAGCTGCTGTCACTGGGAAATGGCTGAGTCAGCCACACACACACACACAGACACACATCACGTGTACATACACATTCCCACTATAGACACAGTTAAACACACACAATAACATAGGCTTGCACACACACACACATTCACAAGATGCAGAGCAGTGTATCCATGGTACACTGGGGCACGGCCGGACTTGAGAACAGGTCACTGTGTTCCTCCTTCCTCAACATTAAAACAGGTGAACACCGTGTCTGTCTCTGGTTCAGTTCAGCTCCCAGCTGTGGGGACTCTGTAAGCTGCAGGAAAAGACAATCCCAACTTGGACAGATCTTCCTCTGCCCTGGATTCTACCCCTCCCTCCCTCCATTCCTCCATCCGTCCCTCCTCCTATCCCTCCCTCGCTCCCCATGCTGAAACCCAGCCAAGCTGAGCCCCACTACATATCGTTCCCGGCCAGTCCGCTGCCAACAATTAGAACAATTACTGCCAATTTTACCACCTGCAGCCCACTGAAAGGCAGAGAGGGGCCGTGCCAAGGGGCTCTATTCTGCTGGAACGCCACAATGCGTAAATGTTTAATTACAAATAAGCAAGAAGCATTTGGTTTAATCAGCCTTGGAATATGGTGTGCGCGGTATGCGGGGCAATGTTGACGTGCTTCTCTAGGTGTGGCCGGGTAATTAAAACCATGCTAAGCTCCACTGTCGTCATGGTAGTGTGAAGCAGGACATACGCTGTAAAAGTGTGTGTGTGTGTGTGTGTGTTTTGATGAAGCCTGGCCCATATCAGAGTAAATTGGCTATGTGTTTCTGAGGACAGGCTGAGTGGTATTTTCTACTGTGAAGGAGACTGTGAGAGTTAGCCAGCAGCCTGGGCCATCCAGTCCAGAGACACTACACACAAGAAAGATGTTCTTATCCTCATATATCTGAAGATGGCTGAAAACACACACACACACACACACACACACACACACACACACACACACACACACACACACACACACACACACACACACACACACACACACACACACACACACACACACACACACACACACACACACACAGACACACACACACACACACACACACAGACACACACAGACACACACACACACAGACACACACACACAGACACACACACACTGCACTTGAACAGACGCTGCCTCCATCCTTGCCAGGCCAGTCTAAGCGTCTGAGTAATACACTGGCTGGCTGAATGCGGTGTCCAGATGAGAAATGGGAACGTAATCCTCTATTGTGTGTTAAATGGATGAACCTGGGCTTAGTGAAGGCTGTTGGCTGGGGGAAGCTCTCTCTCTCAGTAACACTGGTGTGACGTGGCCTCCCTGTCTGTCAACTGCACTTTTGTCTCCAATGTAGTTTATTCACAACCACTGTTGTGTTTGACATTGACTAGTAGTGGGTCTGAATAGACTCTGATGATTTGCTTTGGAAGTCTATTAAAGAAAAGTGCAGCTGGGCAGCTGGCCTGTGGGACCAGGGGGACCAGGCTTGTTCCTCAGCTGTGTGTGTGTGTGTGTATGTGTGTGCGCGTGGCTCAGCTGTATGCCACACATCTCCCTCCCCTATGAATTATTGATGACGTGTCATACTTCTGCGACCAACCCCAAATTCCCTCCAGATTTACACAAGTTACAAGTTCATCAATCACACACACTCACACACACCAGAGACCTTGACCCCGGCTAGTGAAGAGCAGATGTTTGTGGGTGCTCCAGTGACCTCCCTATTCTCCCCTCTCTGACCCTCGCTCTTTCTTAATCCTCCCTCCCTCCTTTCTTCCCTCCCTCCCTCCTTTCTTCCCTCCCTCCCTCCCTCCCTCTCTTTATGGCTTTCGTCTCTCTACTGGAGTCAGGATGAGTAATTGTGCTGGACCTCAGAGAGGAGGAGGGATGGAGAGAAAGAGGGAAGGCAATAGAGGTAGAGCGAGTGCAGCGCAGAAAGAATGGAAAGAGAGAGAAGGAGAGACCAGGAATGAGCAGAGAGCAGGCTAGAGGAAGGTCTATCGAGTGAGTGTGTGAGACACTGGGGATCATTGATCTGCTGAAAGTGCAGAGTCTCTGCTGCTGAATTAGAGGATTCAGACCAAGGCTTTTAGCTTGTACAACGCTCCCAGAGTTACAGACCTAACAATGCTTTTACATCTTCTCTCCTCTTCCCTTCTCATCAGTCCTCTCATCTCCTCTCCTCTCCTCTCCTCTCCTCTCCTCTCCTCTCCTCTTCTTCATCCTCTCCTCTGCCAGCCATCCAGCCTTGCTTTGCTCAAGGCTATATTTGGGTGTAAGCAGGCAAGACTTGGAGCATGTGAGCTTTTTATTTATGTCTTACAAACAAAGAGGTGACTGAGTGAGTAGGAGTATTGGCTGTTTTATTTGGTTTGTACTGCCTGTAGGTCTAGGGTGAATGAATGATTGAACGATCCAATGAACTAGTAAACAAACAAATTAATGAATTAATAAACAAAAAGCAAACAAATAAACAGATGAACAAACCATGAAATAAATAAAAAATGTGAGCAGAAAGCCTGCAGACTAAGCCGCCAAAGCAATTTCTATCAGGAGTAGCTGAGCTGTTTAGTGCCTAATGGATACAATCTGCGGGACATGCATGTGCAATCAATATTCATTGTCTTATCTGCAACAGGCCTCTGTTTCATTGTACCAGGAGTCAGATGTCACTTGCTATGAAATGATTCCCAGTCAGTCACATGGCAGATTAGCAGGCCTGTATGTGTGGTTAGTTATAGAGAAGCGGAGTACTATATATACTGTACAGTGAGGGAAAAAAGTATTTGATCCCCTGCTGATTTTGTACGTTTGCCCACTGACAAAGAAATGATCAGTCTATAATTTTAATGGTAGGTTTATTTGAACAGTGAGAGACAGAATAACAACAACAAAAATCCAGAAAAACGCATGTCAAAAATATTATAAATTGATTTGCATTTTAATGAGGGAAATAAGTATTTGACCCCTCTGCAAAACATGACTTAGTACTTGGTGGCAAAACCCTTGTTGGCAATCACAGAGGTCAGACGTTTCTTGTAGTTGGCCACCAGGTTTGCACACATCTCAGGAGGGATTTTGTCCCACTCCTCTTTGCAGATCTTCTCCAAGTCATTAAGGTTTTGAGGCTGACGTTTGGCAACTCGAACCTTCAGCTCCCTCCACAGATGTTCTATGGGATTAAGGTCTGGAGACTGGCTAGGCCACTCCAGGACCTTAATGTGCTTCTTCTTGAGCCACTCCTTTGTTGCCTTGGCCGTGTGTTTTGGGTCATTGACATGCTGGAATAGCCATCCACGACCCATTTTCAATGCCCTGGCTGAGGGAAGGAGGTTCTCACCCAAGATTTGACGGTACATGGCCCCGTCCATCGTCCCTTTGATGCGGTGAAGTTGTCCTGTCCCCTTAGCAGAAAAACACCCCCAAAGCATAATGTTTCCACCTCCATGTTTGACGGTGGGGATGGTGTTCTTGGGGTCATAGGCAGCATTCTTCCTCCTCCAAACACGGCGAGTTGAGTTGATGCCAAAGAGCTCCATTTTGGTCTCATCTGACCACAACACTTTCACCCAGTTGTCCTCTGAATCATTCAGATGTTCATTGGCAAACTTCAGACGGGCATGTATATGTGCTTTCTTGAGCAGGGGGACCTTGCGGGCGCTGCAGGATTTCAGTCCTTCACGGCGTAGTGTTTTACCAATTGTTTTCTTGGTGACTATGGTCCCAGCTGCCTTGAGATCATTGACAAAACCTCCGGTGTAGTTCTGGGCTGATTCCTCACCGTTCTCCTGATCATTGCAATTCCACGAGGTGAGATCATGCATGAAGCCCCAGGCCGAGGGAGATTGACAGTTCTTTTGTGTTTCTTCCATTTGCGAATAATCGTACTAACTGTTGTCACCTTCTCACCAAGCTGCTTGGCGATGGTCTTGTAGCCCATTCCAGCCTTGTGTAGGTCTACAATCTTGTCCCTGACATCCTTGGAGAGCTCTTTGGTCTTGGCCATGGTGGAGAGTTTGGAATCTCATTGGTTGATTGCTTCTGTGGACAGGGAGCTTTTATACAGGTAACCAGCTGAAATTAGGAGCTCTCCCTTTAAGAGTGTGCTCCTAATCTCAGCTCGTTACCTGTATAAAAGACACCTGGGAGCCAGAAATCTTTCTGATTGAGAGGGGGTCAAATACTTATTTCCCTAATTAAAATGCAAATCAATTTATAACATTTTTTACATGTGTTTTTCTGGATTTTTTTGTTGTTATTCTGTCTCTCACTGTTCAAATAAACCTACCATTACATTTATAGACTGATCATTTCTTTGTCAGTGGGCAAATGTACAAAATCAGCAGGGGATCAAATACTTTTTTCCCTCACTGTATATATATATATATATAGAGAGAGAGAGTTCGGCCAGGTTTTAGAACGGCTGCCATGTTGGCGCCTTTATCCTCTAAACGTTTGTGATGGAACAATACGACAGCTCCTCTGACAGTTCCCTATGAAATGACCCGCTGTAAACAAGCAGAACAGAGCAGAGAATTTAAGACTATTTATTGATTAGCATTCGGGATAATGTGTATCCAAGTCTTTACTGTGTTGTAATGTCAACAAATTGCATATCTGCTTTCACTGGACATCTACATAGGTCTAGAAAACTATCAGAAATATACAGCACAACACGGAAGTGTTAATTATCACTTCGAGACAGCTATGGATGTCACGGCTGTCTTCGTCTTCTGACGATATAGCGAAATCGTCGTCTGACAGTGTGGACCAATACGCAGTAGAGTTGGTGTTCATTTTCTTAATTTATTAAAGAACGTTGAACACGAGAAAACAAGAAAACAATAAGCACGACAAATGACAGTTTTGCAGGCTCACAAAAACACGCAATGCAAAAACAATCTCCCACAAATCCCAAACACAAACACACCCTAATATATGGGACTCTCAATCAAAGGCAAAGAGAAAACACCTGCCTTCAATTGAGAGTCCCAACCCCAATTAATCAACCATAGAAACACAGACTACCTAGACTAGACATAGAATTACCTAAACATAGATCATAAACCAAAAACCCGGAAATACTAAATCAAACACCCTTTTACCAAAAACACCACCCTGAACCACATAAAACAAATACCCTCTGCCACGTCCTGACCAAACTACAATACCAATTAACCCTTATACTGGCCAGGACGTGACAATGGAGGAGAAAGTGGCGCTCTTTGAACGTTCAGACGGAAACCACATTGACTCTAGATGTAAATGGCTCTGGAGAGGAGGAAGCAACACAGGCTGCTGAAGTAATGCACACTGAGTCCATCTGTATTAACACACCTTAGCTACAGCTTAACACCTAACTGGGCTTTACTGATATAAGAGATGGTGGCCACCATGAATATAAAGGGTGCTGGGATGAACTGTTGACGGATGATGGTGGTGGTGAAGATGATGATGATGATGATGATGATGATGGTGATGATAAGCAGGAAGAGGAAAATTAAGGAAGCTGTAACGATCCCTTAATTCCCTTAACGATGCATCAAAACCTCCCAACCAAACACTATTGACCATTACCATAATGAACTACCCGCTATGTCCCCCCACATTCGGTCATTTAAAGCATTGTGGTTCCTGTTTTCCTTAATGTATTGTCTGCATCTTTCCCAAGATGACGTATTGATTGGCTCAATCAATGGGGGGAAAGCCATGAAGTGCATCTCAGCTCTGGTAACGGGGCCACTTAAAGGAGGCAGAAACAAACGTGGCAAGATGCATGTCTGTGGAAGAGAAAGGAGGGAGGGAACGAGACAGAAAGGGAGAGAGGGAGGGAGATGGGTAGGAGGGGAAGGAAAGAGAGAGAGTAAAAGACACACAGAGAGAGAGAATACTGTATACTGAAGGATTGCCTTGTGAAGAAACATTAATAATGCACTGCATTAATGACAAACTTTTTCAGAAGGAAGAGTAATGCGTATACTATAGAAAAGCTATTCTCTGTAGAATGAAGACTAAGGTGTTTATTTCACCTTTTAATTTGTGTTAAATGACATGGGGTAGAATAGTTAGATGGTGATATGGAATAACATGAGGTAGAATAGTTAGATGGTGATATGGAATGACATGAGGTAGAATAGTTAGATGGTGATATGGAATAACATGAGGTAGAATAGTTAGATGGTGATATGGAATAACATGAGGTAGAATAGTTAGATGGTGATATGGAATAACATGGGGTAGAATAATTAGATGGTGATATGGAATAACATGAGGTAGAATAGTTAGATGGTAATATGGAATAACATGAGGTAGAATAGTTAGATGGTGATATGGAATAACATGGGGTAGAATAGTTAGATGGTGATATGGAATGACATGAGGTAGAATAGTTAGATGGTGATATGGAATAACATGGGGTAGAATAGTTAGATGGTGATATGGAATGACATGAGGTAGAATAGTTAGATGGTAATATGGAATAACATGAGGTAGAATAGTTAGATGGTGATATGGAATAACATTGGGTAGAATAGTTAGATGGTGATATGGAATGACATGAGGTAGAATAGTTAGATGGTGATATGGAATAACATGGGGTAGAATAGTTAGATGGTGATATGGAATGACATGAGGTAGAATAGTTAGATGGTGATATGGAATAACATGAGGTAGAATAGTTAGATGGTGATATGGAATAACATGGGGTAGAATAGTTAGATGGTGATATGGAATGACATGAGGTAGAATAGTTAGATGGTGATATGGAATAACATGAGGTAGAATAGTTAGATGGTGATATGGAATAACATGAGGTAGAATAGTTAGATGGTGATATGGAATGACATGAGGTAGAATAGTTAGATGGTGATATGGAATAACATGGGGTAGAATAGTTAGATGGTGATATGGAATGACATGAGGTAGAATAGTTAGATGGTAATATGGAATAACATGAGGTAGAATAGTTAGATGGTGATATGGAATAACATGGGGTAGAATAGTTAGATGGTGATATGGAATGACATGAGGTAGAATAGTTAGATGGTGATATGGAATAACATGAGGTAGAATAGTTAGATGGTGATATGGAATGACATGAGGTAGAATAGTTAGATGGTGATATGGAATGACATGAGGTAGAATAGTTAGATGGTGATATGGAATAACATGGGGTAGAATAGTTAGATGGTGATATGGAATAACATGGGGTAGAATAGTTAGATGGTAATATGGAATAACATGGGATAGAATAGTTAGATGGTGATATGGAATAACATGGGGTAGAATAGTTAGATGGTGATATGGAATAACATGGGATAGAATAGTTAGATGGTGATATGGAATAACATGGGATAGAATAGTTAGATGGTGATATGGAATAACATGGGGTAGAATAGTTAGATGGTGATATGGAATAACATGGGGTAGAATAGTTAGATGGTGATATGGAATAACATGGGGTAGAATAGTTAGATGGTGATATGGAATAACATGGGGTAGAATAGTTAAGCCCTATTTGCACGGGGCTAGTATTACTAGAGAATGTTGGTTATGTAATTCATACTCTAGAATGTCCATTATTCCAGAGGTTGATTTGGACGGGATTAGTTTTTTCCAAACTGCCCCCTGTAATTCATTCTCTACCATGTCTTCTGACAGGGACGTAGAGACTAGATAATACAACACTACTACTATTCCATGTCTTCTGACAGGGACGTAGAGACTAGTTAATACAACACTACTACTATTCCATGTCTTCTGACAGGGACGTAGAGACTAGTTAATACAACACTACTACTATACCATGTCATCTGACAGGGACGTAGAGACTAGTTAACACAACACTACTACTATACCATGTCTTCTGACAGGGACGTAGAGACTAGTTAACACAACACTACTACTATATCCATGTCTTCTGACAGGGACGTAGAGACTAGTTAATACAACACTACTACTATACCATGTCTTCTGACAGGGACGTAGAGACTAGTTAATACAACACTACTACTATACCATGTCTTCTGACAGGGACGTAGAGACTAGTTAATACAACACTACCACTATACCATGTCTTCTGACAGGGACGTAGAGACTAGTTAATACAACACTACTACTATACCATGTCTTCTGACAGGGACGTAGAGACTAGTTAATACAACACTACTACTATACCATGTCTTCTGACAGGGACGTAGAGACTAGTTAATACAACACTACTACTATACCATGTCTTCTGACAGGGACGTAGAGACTAGTTAACACAACACTACTACTATACCATGTCTTCTGACAGGGACGTAGAGACTAGTTAATACAACACTACCACTATACCATGTCTTCTGACAGGGACGTAGAGACTAGTTAATACAACACTACCACTATACCATGTCTTCTGACAGGGACGTAGAGACTAGTTAATACAACACTACTACTATACCATGTCTTCTGACAGGGACGTAGAGACTAGTTAATACAACACTACTACTATACCATGTCTTCTGACAGGGACGTAGAGACTAGTTAATACAACACTACTACTATACCATGTCTTCTGACAGGGACGTAGAGACTAGTTAATACAACACTACTACTATACCATGTCTTCTGACAGGGACGTAGAGACTAGTTAATACAACACTACTACTATACCATGTCTTCTGACAGGGACGTAGAGACTAGTTAATATAACACTACTACTATACCATGTCTTCTGACAGGGACGTAGAGACTAGTTAATACAACACTACTACTATACCATGTCTTCTGACAGGGACGTAGAGACTAGTTAATACAACACTACTACTATACCATGTCTTCTGACAGGGACGTAGAGACTAGTTAATACAACACTACCACTATACCATGTCTTCTGACAGGGACGTAGAGACTAGTTAATATAACACTACCACTATACCATGTCTTCTGACAGGGACGTAGAGACTAGTTAATACAACACTACTACTATACCATGTCTTCTGACAGGGACGTAGAGACTAGTTAATACAACACTACTACTATACCATGTCTTCTGACAGGGACGTAGAGACTAGTTAATATAACACTACTACTATACCATGTCTTCTGACAGGGACGTAGAGACTAGTTAATACAACACTACTACTATACCATGTCTTCTGACAGGGACATAGAGACTAGTTAATACAACACTACTACTATACCATGTCTTCTGACAGGGACGTAGAGACTAGTTAATGCAACACTACTACTATACCATGTCATCTGACAGGGACGTAGAGACTAGTTAATACAACACTACCACTATACCATGTCTTCTGACAGGGACGTAGAGACTAGTTAATACAAGATGGGTATTTGATTCCGACAGTCCGATTGACCTATAATGTGGCAGTGCTTCTTCATTCATGTGGTCTCTTCCACCGCTGTCTTTTCCTGGTCCAGTTTGTTGCGAGTGGCTCCATCTCTTGTTCAGCTGCACTTCCCCATCGCTAAAAGCCTGCCTGGCTCTCGGCAGCTGGGCTGGAGAAGGAGGCCATTTGGGCTCATGAAAGATTAATCGGCCCAGAGCTCCTCCTGCTCAGGAAACCGACTTCCCATCCCAGAGTTTTAAAACACTAACCTCTACGCTAAGATAGTGTAAAGAAGAAGAGAACAGAACAGGAGTGACTGGCGTTATCATTGTGACTGGGGTTATTATAGTGACTGGGGTTATTATAGTGACTGGGGTTATTATAGTGACTGGGGGTTATTATAGTGACTGGGGTTATTATAGTGACTGGGGGTTACTATAGTGACTGGGGTTATTATAGTGACTGGGGGTTACTATAGTGACTGGGGTTATTATAGTGACTGGGGGTTACTATAGTGACTGGGGTTATTATAGTGACTGGGGGTTATGATAGTGACTGGGGTTATTATAGTGACTGGGGGTTACTATAGTGACTGGGGTTATTATAGTGACTGGGGGTTACTATAGTGACTGGGGTTATTATAGTGACTGGGGGTTACTGATAGTGACTGGGGTTATTATAGTGACTGGGGGTTACTATAGTGACTGGGGTTATTATAGTGACTGGGGGTTACTATAGTGACTGGGGTTATTATAGTGACTGGGGTTACTATAGTGACTGGGGGTTATTATAGTGACTGGGGGTTATTATAGTGACTGGGGGTTATTATAGTGACTGGGGGTTATTATAGTGACTGGGGGTTATTATAGTGACTGGGCGTTATTATAGTGACTGGGGGTTACTATAGTGACGGGCGTTATTATAGTGACTGGGGGTTACTATAGTGACTGGGGTTATTATTGTGACTGGGGGTTACTATAGTGACTGGGGGTTATTATAGTGACTGGGGGTTAATATAGTGACGGGGGTTACTATAGTGACTGGGGGTTAATATAGTGACTGAGGTTACTATAGTGACTGGGGTTGTTATAGTGACTGGGGGTTACTATAGTGACTGGTTTTTATAGTGACTGGGGTTATTATAGTGACTGGGGTTATTATAGTGACTGGGGGTTACTATAGTGACTGTTTTTTTTATAGTGACTGGGGGTTATTATAGTGACTGGGGTTATTATAGTAACTGGGGTTACTATAGTGACTGGTTTTTATAGTGACTGGGGTTATTATAGTGACTGGGGTTATTATAGTTACTGGGGTTATTATAGTGACTGGGGTTATTATAGTTACTGGGGTTACTATAGTGACTGGGGTTATTATAGTGACTGTGGTTATTATAGTGACTAGGGTCATTATAGTGACTGGGGTTTTAAAGGATCATCTCATGGTTCCCTGAGAGTTACCCCAGCCTAAACCTTGGAGTTGGGAGTTGGGATTTGCTATAGAAGGGAATACCGTGTATTTGGGAATATAATGTACGAGCCCTGGAGGGATGAGGATGTATGGTGGGTGAGAGGGAGGAGTAGTTAGGTAAAGCATTTAGCCCTAATCCTGTGGAGCGGGTCTCACTTAGAACCTCCAGGTCTCCTGTGGTATTCACACCCATAGACTCATGCATATTTTAGTGGGGGGGTATTGACCTGCTAGGCTAGGATACACAAGCGTCAAGTGGGAGGGGGCGTTAAGAGCTGAAGTGCATCACTTAGGAAAGCCCTACTCCCCCCTCTCCCAACCCACCAGCTCTATACTCAGTCCCCTTAGTCTGGGGGGGGGGGGGGGGGGGTCATACACAAAGTGCCCCTCCCTGGATAGAAGACTCTTCCAGGGTGTGTGTGTGTGTGTGTGTGTGTGTGTGTGTGTGATCCAATGCGTGTATGTCTGTGTGTGTGTGTGTGTGTGTGTGTGTGTGTGTGTGTGTGTGTGTGTGTGTGTGTGTGTGTGTGTGTGTGTGTGTGTGTGTGTGTGTGTGTGTGTGTGCGTGTGTGCTTCTCCTCCATTTAAGTGGCGTTGCATGGTCCTTCCCCACCTCCATAACTACCCCTCCCTACTTTACAGGGAGACTCACTCAAACACACCAAGGCATTTCCCCCCTCAGTCCGATAGTAGGTCTGGCAGCAGGGACCCCTGGGATAGCTCCTGGAGTCAGCTATGTTGTGATTGATGAGGTTAGCTAATAGCTAGCGCACGTCTGGGCCACGCAGTGCTATTGATTTGAACCCCTCAGTGTTGGGTGTTGACACAATAGATGACCTAAACATATGACGAGATTATCTGGAAACAGTCTGCAGCCCAAATGGCACCCTATTCCCTATGTAGTGCACTACTTTGGACCAGGACCTTGGTTAAAAGTAGTGGACTGTACAGGGAATAGGGTCTTTTTGTAAAGCAGATATACAGTGATTGGGTGGACGGCAGCTGTTATTTTGTTATGTAGATCTGAGTGTGTTGTAGCAGACAGTTCCTCATAGATAATGAACCAATAGAAAGACATGATATGGCTTCATAGTGTTTTAAGTCATGTGTGATTGATATTGTGGTCCTATTTTTTAAAAACTCACTTTCAGTACACTTTGATTCCTTTGATTCCTTTGTGTAAAATATTTATCGTTCACCATTTTGTTTAAAACACAGAACAAATGTTGTTAGTATATAATAAAACCTATCCAATCGTCATTCCAGTTTCCTTCAGACAGACACAGGCTTTTTAATTTGGCTTCTACTTGATAATGGGTTTTAATCAACACTTGTCTGACTCCTCAGCCCTGCAGTGGGTAGCAGGCACTCTCCTATCGTCAGGTTGGGTGTCTTGAGGACACGTACGCTCACACACACACACACACACACACACACACACACACACACACACACACACACACACACACACACACACACACACACACACACACACACACACACACAGACACAAACTCACACACAGACACACACACACACACACACACACACACACACACACACACACACACACACACACACACACACACAGACACAAACTCACACACAGACACACACACACACGCACACACACACACACACACACACACACACACACACACACACACACACACACACACACACATACACATACACAGACACAGACACAAACTCACACACAGACACACACACACAC
>NC_138297.1:59645000-59675000 GCF_965601325.2 Salmo salar
ATCTGTCCATCCATCTGTCCATCCATCTGTCCATCCATCTGTCCATCCGTCTGTCCATCCATCTGTCCATCCGTCTGTCCATCCATCTGTCCATCCATCTGTCCATCCATCTGTCCATCCGTCTGTCCATCCATCTGTCCATCCGTCTGTCCATCCGTCTGTCCATCCGTCGGAACCCTAACCACACAAATTGTTATTCTTATTTTTTTAACGTTTATTTAACTAGGAAAGTCAGTTAAGAACAAAGTCTTATTTACAATTTACAACCCTTTTTCTCTCTGTCCCTGAGCCCTCCTGCCTTTATTGCCACACATGCTGTCTATATTTCATTAGGTGGGACTGTCCTCTCAGTGCTGTCTATATTTCATTAGGAGGTGCTGTCCTCTCAGTGCTGTCTATATTTCATTAGGAGGTGCTGTCCTCTCAGTGCTGTCTATATTTCATTATGGGGGACTGTCCTCTCAGTGCTGTCTATATTTCATTAGGAGGTGCTGTCCTCTCAGTGCTGTCTATATTTCATTAGGAGGTGCTGTCCTCTCAGTGCTGTCTATATTTCATTATGGGGGACTGTCCTCTCAGTGCTGTCTATATTTCATTAGGGGGGACTGTCCTCTCAGTTCTGTCTATAGTTCATTAGGGGGGACTGTCCTCTCAGTGCTGTCTATATTTCATTAGGGGGGACTGTCCTCTCAGTTCTGTCTATAGTTCATTAGGGGAGACTGTCCTCTCAGTGCTGTCTATATTTCATTAGGGGGACTGTCCTCTCAGTTCTGTCTATAGTTCATTAGGGGAGACTGTCCTCTCAGTGCTGTCTATATTTCATTAGGAGGGACTGTCCTCTCAGTTCTGTCTATATTTCATTAGGAGGGACTGTCCTCTCAGTGCTGTCTATATTTCATTAGGGGGGACTGTCCTCTCAGTTCTGTCTATATTTCATTAGGAGGGACTGTCCTCTCAGTGCTGTCTATATTTCATTAGGAGGTGCTGTCCTCTCAGTTCTGTCTATATTTCATTAGGTGGGACTGTCCTCTCAGTGCTGTCTATATTTCATTAGGGGGTGCTGTCCTCTCAGTGCTGTCTATATTTCATTAGGAGGTGCTGTCCTCTCAGTGCTATCTATATTTCATTAGGAGGTGCTGTCCTCTCAGTGCTGTCTATATTTCATTAGGAGGTGCTGTCCTCTCAGTGCTGTCTATATTTCATTAGGAGGTGCTGTCCTCTCAGTACTGTCTATATTTCATTAGGGGGGACTGTCCTCTCAGTGCTGTCTATATTTCATTAGGGGGTGCTGTCCTCTCAGTGCTGTCTATATTTCATTAGGAGGGACTGTCCTCTCAGTGCTGTCTATATTTCATTAGGAGGTGCTGTCCTCTCAGTGCTGTCTATATTTCATTATGGGGGACTGTCCTCTCAGTGCTGTCTATATTTCATTAGGGGGGACTGTCCTCTCAGTTCTGTCTATAGTTCATTAGGGGGGACTGTCCTCTCAGTGCTGTCTATATTTCATTAGGGGGGACTGTCCTCTCAGTTCTGTCTATAGTTCATTAGGGGAGACTGTCCTCTCAGTGCTGTCTATATTTCATTAGGGGGACTGTCCTCTCAGTTCTGTCTATAGTTCATTAGGGGAGACTGTCCTCTCAGTGCTGTCTATATTTCATTAGGAGGGACTGTCCTCTCAGTTCTGTCTATATTTCATTAGGAGGGACTGTCCTCTCAGTGCTGTCTATATTTCATTAGGGGGGACTGTCCTCTCAGTTCTGTCTATATTTCATTAGGAGGGACTGTCCTCTCAGTGCTGTCTATATTTCATTAGGGGGGACTGTCCTCTCAGTGCTGTCTATATTTCATTAGGGGGTGCTGTCCTCTCAGTGCTGTCTATATTTCATTAGGAGGGACTGTCCTCCCAGTTCACCATATGATCTCACAGTATGTCTTTCCAGGGATGGGGTGGGAAAACAGTAGGATGGGAGGGCCTTAAATATCCTGTATGGAAATGCTGCCTGCCCCCCTACCGACACACCCCTCCACCTATCAATAGATAATGGGATGATTTGGGGGGACTGTGCAGCTGACAGATTGTGAGAGTGGGGTGGGGAGGGCCGAGGACAGTACTGCAAAAGGGAAGCAGTGGGAACTGTCACTGCAGAGAGATAGAGAAAGAATGAGAGACACTGAGCAGAGAGAGAGAGAGAGAGAGAGAGAGAGAGAGAGAAAGAGAGAAAGAGAGAGAGAGAGAGAGAGAGAGAGAGAGAGAGAGAGAGAGAGAGAGAGAGATAGGAGAAAGAGGAGATACTCTACAAAAGATTAATAGCACAATTAATGTATGGTGAAATAGCATGGGCTCTTGTGCTGTGAGCTAAAGAGAACTTGTGATGCTTTGGAATTTGGAATTTGAGCATTATATAATCAGTAGAGAAAGGGAGGGATGGTAGTGAGAAAGAGAAAAACAGAGAGAACAGGAGAGTGAACACACTGGGCACCATTTAATGTCCCCTGACTGCATGTCTACCTGACAAACCCACCTGGAGAACATTACACATCCCTCCCTCTCCCCACCTCTTCCCTCCTCTCCTCCCTGCCTCTTCTTCCTCCCTCTCCCCTCCCTCCTCCCTCCTCTCTCTCTTCCCTGTCTCTTCTTCCTCCCTCTCCCCTCCTCTCCCCTCCTCTCTCTCCTCCCTGCCTCCTCTTCCTCCCTCTCCCCACCTCTTCCCTCCTCTCCTCCCTGCCTCTTCTTCCTCCCTCTCCCCTCCCTCCTCCCTCCTCTCTCTCCTCTCTGCCTCTTCTTCCTCCCTCTCCCCACCTCTTCCCTCCTCTCTCTCCTCCCTGCCTCTTCTTCCTCCCTCTCCCCTCCTCTCTCTCCTCCCTGCCTCCTCTTCCTCCCTCTCCTCTCTTCTTCCCTCCTCTCTCTCCTCCCTGCCCCTTCTTCCTCCCTCTACCCTCCTCTTCCCTCTTCTCTCTCGTCCCTGCCTCCTCTTCCTCCCTCTCCCCTCTTCTACCCTCCTCTCTCCTCCCTGCCCCTTTGTCCTCCCTCTCCCCACCTCTTCCCTCCTCTCCTCCCTGCCTCTTCTTCATCCCTCTCCCCTCTTCTACCCTCCTCTCTCCTCCCTGCCCCTTCGTCCTCCCTCTCCCCACCTCTTCCCTCCTCTCCTCCCTGCCTCTTCTTCATCCCTCTCCCCTCCTCTTCCCTCCTCTCTCTCCTCCCTGCCTCCTCTTCCTCCCTCTCCCCTCTTCTTCACTCCTCTCTCTCCTCCCACCTCTTCCCTCCTCTCTCTCCCCCCTGCCTCCTCTTCCTCCCTCTCCCCTCTTCTTCCCTCCTCTCTCTCCTCCCTGCTCCTTCTTCCTCCCTCTCCCCACCTCTTCCCTCTTCTCCTCCCTGCCTCCTCTTCCTCCCTCTCCCCTCTTCTTCCCTCCTCTCTCTCCTCCCTGCCCCTTCTTCCTCCCTCTCCCCACCTATTCCCACCTCTCCTCCCTGCATCTTCTTCCTCCCTCTCCCCTCCTCTTTCCTCCTCTCTCTCCTCCCTGCCTCCTCTTCCTCCCTCTCCCTTCATCTTCCCTCCTCTCTCTCTTCCCTCCTCTCTCTCCTCCCTGCCCCTTCTTCCTCCCTCTCCCTTCCTCTTCCCTCCTCTCTCTCCTCTCTGCCTCTCTTCCTCCTCTCCCCTCCTCTCCCCTCCTCTCCCCTCCTCTTCCCTCCTCTCTCTCCTCTCTGCCTCTTCTTCCTCCCTCTCCCCTCCTCTCCCCTCCTCTTCCCTCCTCTCTCCTCCCTGCCCCTTCTTCCTCCCTCTCCCCCCTCCTCCCTCCTCCCTCCCTCCGGTGCCCGGCCCGCTGTTGTTATTGTCAATTATATCAAATTGACAGGTAATTACCGGCATTTTAGGAGTAATCATCAGTGTCTGTGAAGTAAATGATGTAAATCCTACAGGTAATTAGTTCTAGCCACTGTCGGGGTAAAAGAGGAGAGAGAGGGAACGTCTCGGGCCTCCATAGAAAAAACAGGAGAGGAAGAAGCTCTTAGCTCTTAAGACCCTCTTCGCCGCCCCCTCCTCCCCAAAATGATCCCCCTTCTTCTTCCTCCTGCTGTGTTTATTTAACACCTCCTTCAATTTGGCAGCGCTCGTCTCGGAGTCCGTCTTCTGTCAGCCGCACACCTCATCCAAACAACACCCATCTGTTGCACTTCAATCAACATTTCATCATTTTCTTCTTCATGGACTTTTTCTCCCTCCCCCTTTCCCCTCCTTCCGTCTCTCGTGTCTTCAGTTGAAATTGAAACAAATTCCCAGGAAGCCAGATGGAAGGAACACTACCGGGTACATTTTGATTATGAGATAATGTGATGGTTGGCCCCAGTAGAATAGACCTATTCTCTATGCTAAAAGGGTCTTGACCCCATGTAGTGTAGTCATAATGGATGGTAGTGGAACAGGGAGGCGACGATCCCCACAGTAACCCAGCCTCGGTGCACCGTATCTGGGTATCCAGGGCCCCTGTATTGATTTCCCCTCCCCAGTAAGGCAGGCCTAATCCAGGGTAAGTGGCAGCCTCCGCTGATCAATGGACATCCAGGAACGCCCCTGGCTGCAGACGAGGCCAGGGATTGATGTGTTGTTCCAGCAGAATTAGTGTGGCTCTTTTATATTGTTGCAGCCACCAAACGCATCAATATAGCCCTATTCTTTGGTGATTACTGCTATTCTACTCTGATTCCCAATGCAATCAGGTACGACTAGACCCCAGGAGAGACCAGATCAAGACTCTCACCTCACTTTACCATGGTTTATGGCTAGTAGTTACTTGCTCTTGGCTAATGGTTGATAGTTTTGGAGGTAAAAGCATGGTTTAGTTGGTTTAGAATCAAGATGGTGGTGTTTCTAAAGACCTAAAAAGACAAGCAGACCTATCTCCGGACACTCCCCAGAATATCTTCAACTGTTTCTTTTTCAGTTGTCTGCTCAGGCTCTTGGACTTCCACAGACCCAGCCCCGGCTTGGGAACGAGCCACCAGACTCTCCCTGAGCCCGTGGATCTAAGTCATACCTCCAGTCTGTCTCCTCTCACCCAATAAGAAGCCAAGCTCAAAGAACCAGAGCCCCAGAGTTTACACATCACATGGCTCTGCTCTAAACAGGGGAAGAAATACTGCTTCCTGATGACACAGAGACAAAGGAGTGTTTGGACTAGCTGTTTACCTTGACCGCAAAAACACTATGAAATACTCTCCTCCTTTCATGCGATGCCAATGAGGCCCCACACCAACTATAGTCTGATACTGCTATTAAACTCTTAACTAAACGTTGCAGGATAGTTTAAGAAAAGGTTTGAGCATCTTTTTGCTAAAGTTATCAGCACATCAGCGTCTAATACGAACTATAATACTTTGATACGTTGCAGAAAAGTTTTTAATTACGTTTTGCTAATGTTATTAGCAGGTTAGCCCCCACTGGCTTACAGCAGACTTTTACACTCTTAAAAAAAAGAACTAGAACCAAAAATGATTCTTTGGTTGTCCCCATAGGAGAACTGTTTGGAAAAAACCTTTTGCTTCCATGTAGAACCCTTTTGGTTCCCACAGAGCGTTCTACCTGGAACCAAAAAGGGTTCTCCTATGGGGACAGCCGCAGAGCTCTTTTGGAACCCTTTTTTTCTAAGAGTGTAGCGGGCTCACCGTGCTGGAAACCTTTTAGCAGACATTGACGTTTCTCCCCCACCAAAGCTCATCCATTAAGGATGTGAACTCAGGGTCGCCGAGAGCCACAGCACATTAAACTGTGTTTTGACTGCAACGCCTGCCCGCCTTTTATCTGCAGCCCTTGAGGGCCGGCGCCACTTAAAAGGACTGCCGAGGGTACGGGAGGGTATGGAGGGTACGGCAGTTCTTCTCAGCGCCACACATCGCTCTTAGCACGGAATACAGGCCTCTGAATCTCGGGGCATACAGGTTTGATTGCTACACTGGATACAATGTAAGAGCATTAGAGACTCTCCAACTATGGTCTGGGTCAATGAGAGCTGAGCAGCTGGGTCACAGACTACAGAGGGCTGTTTGTGAGTCACAAAGATCTAACATAGAAAATATGGTTAACAGAGGTGTGAGAATGTGCGTCACTCATGCCTGAGAATTGCATTTCGAGAAATGTCCTCCAAGCAATAGAAGGCACATGGTCTTGAAGATGCCTGCCAGAGTCTTTGTATGGTGACATTCGCACCAAACCAAAACAGTCCTCTTCTTCTCTGCGGGACAAATGAAAAGAAAGCTCCACGTAGCTCCTGTAAAACACACAAACACAAGCAAACAGCAATGAGTGCCCACACCAGGCCCTGTTACAGCGGACATTGATTAATAAAAGCTGCCCACGGACAAAGAGGGCCATGCAAATGAATGGTGGGAGAGGCCGGAGAGGCCGGAGAGGCGGCAGAAATCTGGAGCTTTCAGATACAAATCCCCAGCACTCTGTATTTAACTAATTATCCTCAGAGCCTCGTCAGGCCTGTGACCCAGCAGATTCATTTGGAGATACGCCCCCAGAGAGTAGGCCCAGCAAACAAACATGCATATTTATATATATTTCTGCAGAGGTGTGTGAGAGAGAGACAGAGTGTGTGTGCCTGTGTGTGTGTGTGTGTGTGTGTGTGTGCATTTGTTTATGTGTGTGTGTGTGTGCATTTGTTTATGTGTGTGTATGTGTCTGTGTGTGTGTTTGCCCAATGCAGTCGAGTGGGAAAACGGGGGGGGGGGTAGAGGGGGCTGCTAGCAGGCAGGATCCCCCCTAGGGGGAGCGTTGATTAATGAATCACATCTTTTTAACCCGAGGCGCTGCGCCTTCTTTTCACAGCAACGCACACAGCCAGCTCAGCCACATGTCAGCCAACCAGGCAGATAAGGCTGAGGCAACACAAGGGTGGGAGGACTTCTCATGGTCATAGCTGCAGAGCTCTGGGCTGCGAGAGAATGGGCTCAGACGAGGGCACACTAGGAAATAATGAGGCAATGCTAATGCAATGTTGTTTGATTTCAGCCAAAGGGTGTTTATTGCTCTCGTACGTCAACAAAGCCCTTAGTTAGTGGTGTTGTCGTTGTTGCCTGGAATAACGTGGTCATATGTGTGTGCTGTTCATCAGTTAGAAACATGATGTCATCAATCTCATCTGATTTGGCTTCAACCTCAGTGTTGTCAGTTATTTCAGGGGTTCTCTGGAGTCCAATGAACACCCCACTAATGATTCTCTCCTCTCTTCTTCCCTCTCTTCTCTGGTGAACGATGGCCGCACCTCCATGGTGCTCCCCTCAAATGACTCCCCCTCTAACCAGGTATGTAATGGAACTGTTCTTTTCAATATCCTATATTTATGTCAGCAGGTCACAGTGCCACAGACTTTCCATTGAACATGAAGGCATGCACCAGGCACCAGACATCTGTATATTGCTATTTAAACCCCACAGACATGGCATGCATACCACCAGTGTCAGCTAAACACAGTTCACATTCCTGTCGCTGACAATGGCAGTGACAGTCAGTGGCGGTCCCAGAGTTGAGGTACTACTCTCATGTCCTCTGCCTGTCCTGCTGGCCCAGGGCAGTGTTGATCACTATGCAGCTGGCAAACAGGCAGCGCGTCAGCATCCTGGCATCTGCTCTCTGTTTAGAGCTTCTGCCGCTGCCTCTCTCTCGCTCTGCCAGCCTGGACACTCTGCCACTACAGTCTGACAGCCATTTTGGGCTGTTGGGCAGGGAATGAGTGTTGTTGGCTAATTACACGTTCCTCTTTCTCTCTCTCTCTCTCTCTCTCTCTCTCTCTCTCTCTCTCTCTCTCTCTCTCTCTCTGTGTCTATTTATCACTTTCTTTCCTTCCTCTTTCTTCTCATTTCCTTATCAGTCTGCCAGACTTCTCAGGCTGTCAGTTTATCATTTTATCTGCTTGTATCTCTCTCTCTCTCTCTCTCTCTCTCTTTCTCTCGATCTGTCACTATCTTTTTCTCTCTCTCGCCCTCCCCTTATCTTTCTCTCTGTGCGATGTGAGTGTTCCGGTCCAGATGGGGATGACCACAGTGTGACTAATGAATTGTCTCCCATCCCACCGTGTTATAGCCTCACCTCCCAGCTCTCCCAGCTTCCATTCACCCGCATCACAACACACAGTACCACCAGAGGTGAAACAGGCTGTCTGACAGCCAGACGTTGGGTTAACAGTGTTTTAACAGTCATTAAAAAAGCCTTGTCGCCATCCCATATGTGACAAATGAAAGAGCAGGGCCAACAATGTGTCTAGTTGACTGTGTGAGTGTGCGTGTGTGTGACTTTGTGTGTGTGTGACTCTGTGTGTGTGTGACTGAGCCTGTCTGAGTGTGTAGGCCTATGGAGATATGAAGGGACACAGTACATCACTGTCTCCCACTGTTGTGGTAGTGTGTATTGGTCTGAAGTGAGGCTGGTCCTCGATGATAGTGCCCTGTCATCCTAAACCAGGCCACTGTTGGGCTAGTGACTGATACCTCAGGGCATTGACAGGACTGTTTACTATCAAACACTGGCTCCCTAGGGGCCTCTGTGGGAAGAGCTGGCCTCTTTGTCACATCTCTGGAGTGTTGGCTGGCTCGAGGGTACGCATTATGCATCATGTTACATTTGCATGTTTATGTGTTTGCGTTGGTGTGTGTGTGTGTGCGTCCGTGTGTGTGTGTGACATGCCAGAAAGCATCTATGTCTCTCCCCATCATCCTAACCAATAGAACACACAGTAATACAGTACAAACACACACACACACACACACACACACACACACACACACACACACACACACACACACACACACACACACACACCCCTCATGTTTCCTAGCATTGAGGTATCGCCATGGTGTCACCCCTGGTTATGTGACGTGGGTGACCAAGGGAGAGGGCTCGGTAAGTCAATAAGCATTGTCTCTTTATCTCTTTCCCATAGCCTGTATGTCTGTCTATTCCAATCCATTTGGATCAGCCAAATGTCCCTGGTTATAACTGCCTGTTTCCACCATACACACCATAACCACCTAACAGGTAGTGAGGCCAATTAGCTGCAATTTAGATCCAATGAACAGAGCAGCTTTGGCTGCTCAGAGAATATTATAGAGGCAGGTGTCTCTTGATGGTCCTTGCCCTATCCGGCAGTAGATACGTGGGTATGACAGTAGGCTAGTGGAGGATGTTTAGCTAATCTTTGTTGAACTACACGTCAACATTTCCACTGCAACGTTACCATGAAGTGCCTTAAAGCACGAATCCCATTCTGTTGGTGATGTTCTCTCAGACTTCCTGATTCTTAGCATTGGTGATGTTCTCTCAGACTTCCTGATTCTTAGCATTGGTGATGTTCTCTCAGACTTCCTGATTCTTAGCATTGGTGATGTTCTCTCAGACTTCCTGATTCTTAGCATTGGTGATGTTCTCTCAGACTTCCTGATTCTTAGCATTGGTGATGTTCTCTCAGACTTCCTGATTCTTAGCATTGGTGAAGTTCTCTCAGACTTCCTGATTCTTAGCATTGGTGAAGTTCTCTCAGACTTCCTGATTCTTAGCATTGGTGATGTTCTCTCAGACCTCCTGATTCTTGATATTGGTGATGTTCTCTCAGACTTCATGATTCTTAGCATTGGTGATGTTCTCTCAGACTTCCTGGTTCTTTAGCATTGGTGATGTTCTCGCAGACTTCCTGATTCTTAGCAATGGTGATGTTCTTGCAGACTTCCTGATTCTTGACATTGGTGATGTTCTCTCAGACTTCATGATTCTTAGCATTGGTGATGTTCTCTCAGACTTCCTGGTTCTTAAGCATTGGTGATGTTCTCTCAGACCTCCTGATTCTTGACATTGGTGATGTTCTCTCAGACTTCCTGATTCTTAGCATTGGTGATGTTCTCTCAGACTTCCTGATTCTTAGCATTGGTGATGTTCTCTCAGACTTCCTGATTCTTAGCATTGGTGATGTTCTCTCAGACCTCCTGATTCTTGACATTGGTGATGTTCTCTCAGACTTCATGATTCTTAGCATTGGTGATGTTCTCTCAGACTTCCTGGTTCTTTAGCATTGGTGATGTTCTCGCAGACTTCCTGATTCTTAGCAATGGTGATGTTCTTGCAGACTTCCTGATTCTTGACATTGGTGATGTTCTCTCAGACTTCATGATTCTTAGCATTGGTGATGTTCTCTCAGACTTCCTGGTTCTTAAGCATTGGTGATGTTCTCGCAGACTTCCTGATTCTTAGCAATGGTGATGTTCTCGCAGACTTCCTGGTTCTTTAGCATTGGTGATGTTTTCTCAGACCTGATTCTTAGCATTGGTGATGTTTTCTCAGACCTCCTGATTCTTAGCATTGGTGATGTTTTCTCAGACCTGATTCTTAGCATTGGTGATGTTTTCTCAGACCTCCTGATTCTTAGCATTGGTGATGTTTTCTCAGACCTCCTGATTCTTAGCATTGATGATGTTTTCTCAGACCTCCTGATTCTTAGCATTGGTGAGCTTCCTCTGCTCACTCCTAGTCTGAAGCTTTAGTAGTTTCCCTTTGGTTCTGTCAGAGGACCTAGGTTTATAGATATACAGAATATTTACAGGAGCTGAATCTATACTGTAGTATAGCCGAGGACAACATCAGCTTGGATTAAAGCCGTAGGCAGTGATGCTACTCATTGATTCTATCATTATACAAAAGTAAAGTCATTTCCTGTAAATGCCAGGGAGCGCACCGTGACCTTGATATCACAACAGTTTGTTTTGATGCCTTGGGAGTTTACTCAGTTTGTTTCCCCCGCTGGTTCTGTGTGTGGCGGCGAAGACGCGACGTACGCCGGGTTCACCAAATAAGAGGTGGAGGAACAACGATTCTGATAGCGATATGCTGTTTCTTTCAGGAAATTATTCTGGTAACGCTCTGCTCTCGTTATCGATGGTATCTTAAGAGGCCCTTTGACCTTTCAGTATCTGGCTTCCTCCATTGCATTAAGCGCTTAAGGAGAATATTACTGATATTCGCGGTCCCTCGCCCTCCTAAGAGGGGGTTGTCGTCAGGAAACGTTGAATAGATGGAAAGCACTTAATCTGTCAGGATTTGTCAGGAGACTGCCGGAGTCGAGGTGATGTGGGAAGGAACCCTTTCTCCCTCTCCTCTCCTCTCCTCTCCCTCTCCCTGTCCTCTCTATGCCCTGTCACCTCAGCCTCCCAAGGCCTCCCATCTCATTTTCCACCTCCTCTTCCCCCTCCTCACAACTCCTGTATTGATGCACTGCCGTCTCTGGTTGGATACCTCTTCCACTTGATAACCTCTTCGTCACCCTGCTGAGCATATCCCCTCCAACCCCCACATGGAGTCACACCTCTCTCCTCCAAACTGAGCCTCCTCAGCCAGCCTACTTCCTGCCTCTCAGCACTCTCTCTCTCTCTCTCGCTCCACGCTATGTCAGAGACTGCCTGGGCTGTCAGCAGGAAAAACACTGCAGGACTGACTACTGCTAGTTCAAGAATGTAGGGGATGAGGAACTGAGTTCTCTTGGTTTGACTGTTTGACATGGGTCCCAGAGGACTGCAGAACCAGACATTAAAGCAGTCAAAACCAGTTTTTAGATCAATGTTGATATCGCTGCATTGTTGGGTTTGTTGCTAAATTGTAGTTTCACTGATTTTAATGTCCATTATCATCTGTATGCCTAACCTTGATTTGACATGATTTTATAAATAGCAAGGGCCATCTCACATTGTTTGTGCCCAGATATTTCCATAACAGAGCTTCTTCCATCTGCTTCATTAAAATTCATTGAGAGAGTTTGTCTCAGAGAGTGTCTGCTGAGTCACTGACTGTCAGAGCTGTCGCAGTGGTGAGTGACAGGGATGATAGACAGCAGGGTCACAGGCAGACACACACACACACACACACACACACACACACACACACACACACACACACACACACACACACATACACACACACACACACACACACACACACACACACACACACACACACACACACACACACACACACACAGACACACACTCCATCAGCTAGCTCTGCCTGCTCTAGAAGCTATAGAAATGTCTTGATGACATCACAGCACAAACTTGAATAACATGTTATCAGTCTGATGTCTTAGGAGACAAGCCAAAATGCAGTGTGTGTGTTCCACTATATACAGTGTGTCTATATAATGCAGTGTGTGTGTTCCAGTATATACAGTGTGTCTATATAATGCAGTGTGTGTGTTCCAGTATATACAGTGTGTCTATATAATGCAGTGTGTGTGTTCCAGTATATACAGTGTGTCTATATAATGCAGTGTGTGTGTTCCAGTATAAAATGTGTGTCTATATAATGCAGTGTGTGTGTTCCAGTATATACAGTGTGTCTATATAATGCAGTGTGTGTGTTCCAGTATATACAGTGTGTGTGTTCCGCTATATACAGTGTGTGTGTTCCAGTATATACAGTGTGTCTATATAATGCGGTGTGTGTGTTCCACTATATACAGTTTGTCTATATAATGCAGTGTGTGTGGACCAGTATATACAGTGTGTCTATATAATGCAGTGTGTGTGTTCCAGTATATACAGTGTGTCTATATAATGCAGTGTATGTGTTCCAGTATATACAGTGTGTCTATATAATGCAGTGTGTGTGTTTCAGTATATGCAGTGTGTCTATATAATGCAGTGTGTGTGTTCCAGTATATACAGTGTGTCTATATAATGCAGTGTGTGTGTTCCAGTATATGCAGTGTGTCTATATAATGCAGTGTGTGTGTTCCAGTATATACAGTGTGTCTATATAATGCAGTGTGTGTGTTCCAGTATATGCAGTGTGTCTATATAATGCAGTGTGTGTGTTCCAGTATATACAGTGTGTCTGTATAATGCAGTGTGTGTGTTCCAGTATATACAGTGTCTATATAATGCAGTGTATGTGTTCCAGTATATACAGTGTGTCTATATAATGCAGTGTGTGTGTTTCAGTATATGCAGTGTGTCTATATAATGCAGTGTGTGTGTGTTTCAGTATATACAGTGTGTCTATATAATGCAGTGTGTGTGTTTCAGTATATGCAGTGTGTCTATATAATGCAGTGTGTGTGTTCCAGTATATACAGTGTGTGTGTTCCGCTATATACAGTGTGTGTGTTCCAGTATATACAGTGTGTCTATATAATGCAGTGTGTGTGTTCCAGTATATACAGTGTGTCTATATAATGCAGTGTGTGTGTTCCAGTATATACAGTGTGTCTATATAATGCAGTGTGTGTGTTCCAGTATATACAGTGTGTCTATATAATGCAGTGTGTGTGTTCCAGTATATGCAGTGTGTCTATATAATGCAGTGTGTGTGTTCCAGTATATACAGTGTGTCTGTATAATGCAGGGTCTTGCTGAGGCTGCTGTGTGTGTAGAAGCATGGATCGGCTCCTGTTGTTCAGTAGTTTCATAATTGCTGTGAACGGTGGTTGACCCTGGATACTGCTTTATCACAGCACCTGATCATGCCTTCTCTCTCTCTCTCGTGCGCGCTCTCTCTTGCTTTCTTTCTCTCGCTCTCTCTCTCTTCACAACAATATCCACTTTTCACACTTCCCAAACGGCTTATGGATAATTTTGGATTAAATGTTTTGCAAATGTTTCCCCCCCGCTAGTTTGACCTAGTCAACTAGCCAAAGGTTAACATGCTGAGTTAATGCTCTGAAACACATCAAGTGCTACTTTTGAAGCTTGCTAGAGAACGTATGCTCTTACTGTTTGAGCCTGCAGCACACCACCCTGTGTCACACTGCTGGTTCCCCTCTGAAGCTAAGCAGGGTTGGTTCTGGTTGGTCCCTGGATGGGAGACCAACTGCTGTTGGAGGGCCAGTAGGATGCACTTTTCCCTCTGGTCTAAGGCAGGGTTTCCCAAACTCGGTCATAGGGACCCGCCTGGGAGCATGTTTTGGTTTTTGCCGTAGCACTACACAGCTGATTCAAATAATCAACTAATCATCAAGCTTTGATCATTTTAATCAGATTCCAATCTATTCCAAAACTCTTATACTGTGTGGAATGTATTGCGTAGATATTGTGGATCCTTTTATCCAGTGTGTTTCATTTCCTGTGTCTCCTTTTGACTGTAAAGATGAAAGGACATCCTAATGGTTATTGAGGGACGGCAGCCAATCATGTCTATCTGAGAGAGAACTATCATAGGAAATAGCCCATTGAGTGACTCATGCCGGTTTGAGTCCATTAAGGTTTCAGTCTTTCTCAGGGGTCTGACAGACATACTTTTCAGTGTAGAAGCTTAGAAAACATTGTTTCCACAGACAAACGCAAAAAAATCAGGGGAAAAAGCTCTCTCCTCATACAAACACACTGTGACGACCCGGCTGTGTGACGACCCAGCTGTGTGACGACCCGGCTGTGTGACGACCCGGCTGTGTGACGACCCGGCTGTGTGACAACCCGGCTGTGTGATGAACCACTCCACTAGCACATTATCAGAAGGATCAGATGGTTTCTCCCCTCCAACACGTTATAATGCTGCCGTAGCATCACCTGTCTCCCCTCCAACACATTATAATGCTGCCGTAGCATCACCTGTCTCCCCTCCAGCACATTATAATGCTGCCGTAGCATCACCTGTCTCCCCTCCAACACGTTATAATGCTGCCGTAGCATCACCTGTCTCCCCTCAACACGTTATAATGCTGCCGTAGCATCACCTGTCTCCCCTCCAACACGTTATAATGCTGCCGTAGCATCACCTGTCTCCCCTCCAACACGTTATAATGCTGCCGTAGCATCACCTGTCTCCCCTCCAACACGTTATAATGCTGCCGTAGCATCACCTGTCTCCCCTCCAACACGTTATAATGCTGCCGTAGCATCACCTGTCTCCCCTCCAACACATTATAATGCTGCCGTAGCATCACCTGTCTCCCCTCCAACACGTTATAATGCTGCCGTAGCATCACCTGTCTCCCCTCCAACACGTTATAATGCTGCCGTAGCATCACCTGTCTCCCCTCCAACACGTTATAATGCTGCCGTAGCATCACCTGTCTCCCTCCAACACGTTATAATGCTGCCAGAGCATCACCTGTCTCCCCTCCAACACGTTATAATGCTGCCGTAGCATCACCTGTCTCCCCTCCAACACGTTATAATGCTGCCGTAGCATCACCTGTCTCCCCTCCAACACGTTATAATGCTGCCGTAGCATCCCCTGTCTCTCCTCCAACACGTTATAATGCTGCCGTAGCATCACCTGTCTCTCCTCCAACACGTTATAATGCTGCCAGAGCATCACCTGTCTCCCCTCCAACACGTTATAATGCTGCCGTAGCATCACCTGTCTCCCCTCCAACACGTTATAATGCTGCCGTAGCATCACCTGTCTCCCCTCCAACACGTTATAATGCTGCCGTAGCATCACCTGTCTCCCCTCCAACACGTTATAATGCTGCCGTAGCATCACCTGTCTCCCCTCCAACACGTTATAATGCTGCCGTAGCATCACCTGTCTCCCCTCCAGCACGTTATAATGCTGCCGTAGCATCACCTGTCTCCCCTCCAGCACGTTATAATGCTGCTGTAGCATCACCTGTCTCCCCTCCAACACGTTATAATGCTGCCGTAGCATCACCTGTCTCTCCTCCAACACGTTATAATGCTGCCAGAGCATCACCTGTCTCCCCTCCAACACATTATAATGCTGCCGTAGCATCACCTGTCTCTCCTCCAACACGTTATAATGCTGCCAGAGCATCACCTGTCTCCCCTCCAACACATTATAATGCTGCCGTAGCATCACCTGTCTCCCCTCCAACACGTTATAATGCTGCCGTAGCATCACCTGTCTCCCCTCCAACACGTTATAATGCTGCCGTAGCATCACCTGTCTCCCCTCGAACACATTATAATGCTGCCGTAGCATCACCTGTCTCCCCTCCAACACGTTATAATGCTGCCGTAGCATCACCTGTCTCCCCTCCAACACGTTATAATGCTGCCGTAGCATCACCTGTCTCCCCTCCAACACGTTATAATGCTGCCGTAGCATCACCTGTCTCCCCTCCAACACGTTATAATGCTGCCGTAGCATCACCTGTCTCCCCTCCAACACGTTATAATGCTGCCGTAGCATCACCTGTCTCCCCAGACTTACTGTGTCCCTAACTGTCAGGGACTATACACAATATCATAGAAATCATTTACACAACACGCTGGGTCTCTCTCTCTCTCTCTCTCTCTCTCTCTCTCTCTCTCTCGCTCTCTCTCTCTATTCTTCTCTTTCCATCGCTCCATCTCTCTCATATTCTCTGTTTTGCGGTGTTACTGTAGTTAGGTGACACACCTCCACACTGAGCCAAGTGCCCCTACGGATGTTTCGGTGTCCTTCCTGTTTTCCTGTCTTTTAGTGGCTGATGAAAATGACATCTCCCGTTGCGTACAAGGCTTTTCCATCATAAGAGTCAATCTTTTCCGACCCATTTAATTATGCATGACCCTCATTCCTTAAGCTGGATCACTAAAAGTAACAAACTATATAATCAACTTACTGAATTATGCAGCATGAAATGCCAGCGTTGCCTAGCATGCAAAACTGCTGTTAAACATGGTTTCCATGGTAATGCGGCACAGTCCAAAAATGCACACTGTTTTTCTCCTTTCCAAGAGTGTGAAGCGGCATTCAAATGGGAAGGAGGGTACAGTACAGAATGTATGTCAGTGTGTGTGTAGATAAGTGCGTGGCATGTTTGTGAGCGTGTGTGTGTGTGTGTGTGCGCCTGTGCCTGTGGCAATGTGTGTTTCATGTATTCAGAAGCCAGTTTTGATAAAAACCACTTATTCAGTGAGAGAAGGCTTTGAAGAAGCAGGCGTATAGTGTGAGTGTGTTCCACTATATACTGTGTGTGTGTTTCACTATATACAGTGTGTGTGTTCCACTATATACAGTGTGTGTGTTTCACTATATACAGTGTGTGTGTTCCACTATATACAGTGTGTGTGTTTCACTATATACAGTGTGTGTGTTCCACTATATACAGTGTGTGTGTTCCACTATATACAGTGTGTGTGTTCCACTATATACAGTGTGTGTTCCACTATATACAGTGTGTGTTCCAGTATATACAGTGTGTGTGTTCCACTATATACAGTGTGTGTGTTCCACTATATACAGTGTGTGTGTTCCACTATATACAGTGTGTGTGTTTCACTATATACAGTGTGTGTGTTCCACTATATACAGTGTGTGTGTTCCACTATATACAGTGTGTGTGTTCCACTATATACAGTGTGTGTGTTTCACTATATACAGTGTGTGTTCCACTATATACAGTGTGTGTGTTTCACTATGTACAGTGTGTGTGTTCCACTATATACAGTGTGTGTTCCACTATATACAGTGTGTGTGTTCCACTATATACAGTGTGTGTTCCACTATATACAGTGTGTGTGTTCCACTATATGCAGTGTGTGCGTTCCACTATATACAGTGTGTGTGTTACACTATATACAGTGTGTGTGTTTCACTATATACAGTGTGTGTGTTTCACTATATACGGTGTGTATTCCACTATATACAGTGTGTGTGTTCCACTATATACAGTGTGTGTGTTTCACTATATACAGTGTGTGTGTTTCACTATATACAGTGTGTGTGTTTCACTATATACAGTGTGTGTTCCACTATATACAGTGTGTGTGTTCCACTATATACAGTGTGTCTATATAATGCAGTGTGTGTGTTCCAGTATATACAGTGTGTCTATATAATGCAGTGTGTGTGTTCCAGTATATACAGTGTGTCTATATAATGCAGTGTGTGTGTGTTCCAGTGTATACAGTGTGTCTATATAATGCAGTGTGTGTGTTCCAGTATTACAGTGTGTGTGTGTTCCACTATATACAGTGTGTCTATATAATGCAGTGTGTGTGTGTTCCAGTATATACAGTGTGTCTATATAATGCAGTGTGTGTGTTCCAGTATATACAGTGTGTGTGTTCCAGTATATACAGTGTGTCTATATAATGCAGTGTGTGTGTTCCAGTATATACAGTGTGTCTATATATTGCGGTGTGTGTGTTCCAGTATATACAGTGTGTCTATATAATCCAGTGTATGTGTTCCAGTATATACTGTGTGTGTGTTCCAGTATATACAGTGTGTCTATATAATCCAGTGTATGTGTTCCAGTATATACAGTGTGTTTATATAATGCAGTGTGTGTGTTTCACTATATACAGTGTGTGTTCCACTATATACAGTGTGTGTGTTCCACTATATGCCGTGTGTGTGTTCCAGTATATACAGTGTGTCTATATAATGCGGTGTGTGTGTTCCAGTTTATACAGTGTGTGTGTTCCAGTATATACAGTGTGTCTATATAATCCAGTGTATGTGTTCCAGTATATACAGTGTGTCTATATAATGCAGTCTGTGTGTTCCAGTATATACAGTGTGTCTATATAATGCGGTGTGTGTGTTACAGTATATACAGTGTGTGTGTTCCACTATATACAGTGTGTCGATATAATGCAATGTGTTTGTTCCGCTATATACAGTGTGTCTGTTCCAGTATATACAGTGTGTCTATATAATGCACTGTGTGTGTTCCAGTATATACAGTGTGTCTATATAATGCAATGTGTGTGTTCCACTATATACAGTGTGTGTGTTCCACTATATACAGTTTGTCTATATAATGCAGTGTGTGTGTTCCAGTATGTACAGTGTGTCTATATAATGCAGTGTGTGTGTTCCAGTATATACAGTGTCTATATAATGCAGTGTATGTGTTCCAGTATATACAGTGTGTCTATATAATGCAGTGTGTGTGTTCCAGTATATACAGTGTGTCTATATAATGCAGTGTGTGTGTTTCAGTATATGCAGTGTGTCTATATAATGCAGTGTGTGTGTGTTTCAGTATATACAGTGTGTCTATATAATGCAGTGTGTGTGTTTCAGTATATGCAGTGTGTCTATATAATGCAGTGTGTGTGTTCCAGTATATGCAGTGTGTCTATATAATGCAGTGTGTGTGTGTTTCAGTATATACAGTGTGTCTATATAATGCAGTGTGTGTGTTTCAGTATATGCAGTGTGTCTATATAATGCAGTGTGTGTGTTCCAGTATGTACAGTGTGTCTATATAATGCAGTGTGTGTGTTCCAGTATATGCAGTGTGTCTATATAATGCAGTGTGTGTGTTCCAGTATATACAGTGTGTCTATATAATGCAGTGTGTGTGTTCCAGTATATGCAGTGTGTCTATATAATGCAGTGTGTGTGTTCCAGTATATACAGTGTGTCTATATAATGCAGTGTGTGTGTTCCAGTATATACAGTGTGTCTATATAATGCAGTGTGTGTGTTCCAGTATATGCAGTGTGTCTATATAATGCAGTGTGTGTGTTCCAGTATATACAGTGTGTCTATATAATGCAGTGTGTGTGTTCCAGTATATACAGTGTGTCTATATAATGCAGTGTGTGTGTTCCAGTATATGCAGTGTGTCTATATAATGCAGTGTGTGTGTTCCAGTATATACAGTGTGTCTGTATAATGCAGGGTCTTGCTGAGGCTGCTGTGTGTGTAGAAGCATGGATCGGCTCCTGTTGTTCAGTAGTTTCATAATTGCTGTGAACGGTGGTTGACCCTGGATACTGCTTTATCACAGCACCTGATCATGCCTTCTCTCTCTCTCTCGTGCGCGCTCTCTCTTGCTTTCTTTCTCTCGCTCTCTCTCTCTTCACAACAATATCCACTTTTCACACTTCCCAAACGGCTTATGGATAATTTTGGATTAAATGTTTTGCAAATGTTTTCCCCCCCGCTAGTTTGACCTAGTCAACTAGCCAAAGGTTAACATGCTGAGTTAATGCTCTGAAACACATCAAGTGCTACTTTTGAAGCTTGCTAGAGAACGTATGCTCTTACTGTTTGAGCCTGCAGCACACCACCCTGTGTCACACTGCTGGTTCCCCTCTGAAGCTAAGCAGGGTTGGTTCTGGTTGGTCCCTGGATGGGAGACCAACTGCTGTTGGAGGGCCAGTAGGATGCACTTTTCCCTCTGGTCTAAGGCAGGGTTTCCCAAACTCGGTCATAGGGACCCGCCTGGGTGCATGTTTTGGTTTTTGCCGTAGCACTACACAGCTGATTCAAATAATCAACTAATAATCAAGCTTTGATCATTTTAATCAGATGTGTAGTGCTAGGGCAAGAACCTAAATGTGCACACAGGGGGGTCCCAGGACTGACTTTGGGAAAGCCTGGTCTAAGGAGATCCCAGAGCAGTGAAGAGGACATTGCCCTGTGTAGGGGGCCGTCCTTCGGATGGGATGTTAAACGGTTGTCCTGACTTTCTGTGGTCGTTAAAAATCCCATGGCACTTATCGTAAGGGTGTTAACCCTGGTGTCATGGCTGAATTCCCAATCTGGCCGCATTACATTTTTTTTATTTAACTAGTCAAGTCAGTTAAGACTAAATTCTTATTTACAATGACGGTCTACCCCGGACAAACCCTAACCCGGGCGACGCTGGGCCAATTGTGCGCCACCCTGTGGAACTCCCAATCACAGCTGGTTGTGACACAGCCTGGAATCGAACCAGGGTCTGTAGTGATTATTTCACTTATAATTCACGGTATCACAATTCCAGTGTGTCAGAAGTATACATACATTAAGTTGACTGTGCCTTTAAACAGCTTGGAAAATTCCCGAAAATGATGTCATGGCTTTAGAAGCTTCTGATAGGCTAATTGACATCAATTGGAGGTGTATTTCAAGGCCTACCTTCAAACTTAGTGCCTCTTTGCTTGACATCATGGGAAAATCAAAAGAAATCAGCCAAGACCTCAGAAAAACAATTGTAGACCTCCACAAGTCTGGTTCATCCTTGGGAGCAATTTCCAAATGCCTGAAGGTACCATGTTCATCTGTACAAACAATAGTACCCAAGTATAAACACCATGGGACCACACAGCCATAAAACCGCTCAGGAAGGAGACACGTTCTGTTCCCTAGAGATGAACAGACTTTGGTGCGAAAAGTGCAAATCAATCCCAGAACAACAGCAAAGGACCTTGTGAAGATGCTGGAGGAAACAGGTACAAAAGTATCTATATCCACAGTAAAACGAGTCCTATATCGACATAACCTGAAAGGCCACTCAGCAAGGAAGAAGCCACTGCTCCAAAACCGCCATAAAAAAAGCCAGACTACGGTTTGCAACTGCATATGGGGACACGTATAGTACTATTTGGAGAAATGTCCTAAGGTCTGATTAAACAAAAATAGAACTGTTTGGCCATAATGACCATCGTTATGTTTGGAGGAAAAAGGAGGAGGCTTGCAAGCCAAAGAACAGCATCCCAACCATGAAGCACGGCAGCATCATGTTGTGGGGGTGCTTTGCTGCAGGAGGGACTGGAGCACTTCACAAAATAGATGGCTTCATGAGGAAGGAAATTTATGTGGATATGTTGAAGCAACATCTCAAGACATCAGTCAGGAAGTTAAAGCTAGGTCGCAAATGGTTCTTCCAAATGGACAATGACCCCAAACATACTTCCAAAGTTGTGGCAAAATGGCTTAAGGACAACAAAGTCAAGGTATTGGAGTGGCCATCACAAAGCCATGACCTCAATCCTATAGAACATTTATGGGTAGAACTGAAAAAGCGTATGCAAGCAAGGAGGCCTACAAGCCTGACTCAGTTACACCAGCTCTGTCAGGGGGAATGGGCCAAAATTCACCCAACTTAGTTTGGGAAGCTTGTGGAAGGCTACCCAAAATGTTTGACCCAAGTTAAACAATTTAAAGACAATGCTACCAAATACTAATCGAGTGTATGTAAACTTCTGACCCACTGGGAATGTGATGAAAGAAATAAAAGCTGAAATAAATCATTCTCTCTACTATTATTCTGACATTTCACATTCTTAAAATAAAGTGGTGATCCTAACTGACCTAAGACAAGGACTTTTCCTAGGTTTAAATGTCAGGAATTGTGAAAAACTGAGTTTAAATGTATTTGGCTAAGGTGTATGTAAACTTCTGACTCCTCACCTCTCCTCATATATCACTCCTCACCTCTCCTCATATATCACTCCTCACCTCTCCTCATATATCACTCCTCACCTCTCCTCATATATCACTCCTCACCTCTCTTCATATATCACTCCTCACCTCTCCTCGTATATCACTCCTCATTTGTCACTCCTCACCTCTCCGCGTATATCACTCCTCACCTCTCTTCGTATAGCACTCCTCACCTCTCCTCGTATGTCACTCCTCACCTCTCTTCGTATAGCACTCCTCACCTCTCCTCGTATGTCACTCCTCACCTCTCTTCGTATGTCACTCCTCACCTCTCTTCGTATATCACTCCTCACCTCTCTTCGTATGTCACTCCTCACCTCTCTTCGTATGTCACTCCTCACCTCTCTTCGTATGTCACTCCTCACCTCTCTTCGTATGTCACTCCTCACCTCTCTTCGTATGTCACTCCTCACCTCTCTTCGTATGTCACTCCTCACCTCTCTTCGTATGTCACTCCTCACCTCTCTTCGTATATCACTCCTCACCTCTCTTCGTATGTCACTCCTCACCTCTCTTCGTATGTCACTCCTCACCTCTCTTCGTATATCACTCCTCACCTCTCTTCGTATGTCACTCCTCACCTCTCTTCGTATGTCACTCCTCACCTCTCTTTGTATGTCACTCTTCACCCCTCTTCATATATCACTCCTCACCTCTCTTCGTATATCACTCCTCACCTCTCTTCGTATGTCACTCCTCACCTCTCTTCGTATGTCACTCCTCACCTCTCTTCGTATGTCACTCCTCACCTCTCTTCGTATATCACTCCTCACCTCTCTTCGTATGTCACTCCTCACCTCTCTTCGTATATATCACTCCTCACCTCTCTTCGTATGTCACTCCTCACCTCTCTTCGTATGTCATTCCTCACCTCTCTTCGTATGTCACTCCTCACCTCTCTTCGTGTATCACTCCTCACCTCTCTTCGTATGTCACTCCTCACCTCTCTTCGTATGTCACTCCTCACCTCTCTTCGTGTATCACTCCTCACCTCTCTTCGTATGTCACTCCTCACCTCTCTTCGTATGTCACTCCTCACCTCTCTTCGTGTATCACTCCTCACCTCTCTTCGTATGTCACTCCTCACCTCTCTTCGTATGTCATTCCTCACCTCTCTTCGTATGTCACTCCTCACCTCTCTTCGTGTATCACTCCTCACCTCTCTTCGTATGTCACTCCTCACCTCTCTTCGTATATCACTCCTCACCTCTCTTCGTATGTCACTCCTCACCTCTCTTCGTATGTCACTCCTCACCTCTCTTCGTATGTCACTCCTCACCTCTCTTCGTATATATCACTCCTCACCTCTCTTCGTATGTCACTCCTCACCTCTCTTCGTATGTCACTCCTCACCTCTCTTCGTATGTCACTCCTCACCTCTCTTCTTATATCACTCCTCACCTCTCTTCGTATATCACTCCTCACCTCTCTTTGTATGTCACTCCTCACCTCTCTTCGTATGTCACTCCTCACCTCTCTTCGTATGTCACTCCTCACCTCTCTTCGTATATCACTCCTCATCTCTCTTCATATGTCACTCCTCACCTCTCTTCGTATATATCACTCCTCACCTCTCTTCGTATATATCACTCCTCACCTCTCTTCGTATGTCACTCCTCACCTCTCTTCGTATATATCACTCCTCACCTCTCTTCGTATGTCACTCCTCACCTCTCTTCGTGTATCACTCCTCACCTCTCTTCGTATATCACTCCTCACCTCTCTTCGTATATCACTCCTCACCTCTCTTCGTATGTCACTCCTCACCTCTCTTCGTATGTCACTCCTCACCTCTCTTCGTATGTCACTCCTCACCTCTCTTCGTATGTCACTCCTCACCTCTCTTCGTATATCACTCCTCATCTCTCTTCATATGTCACTCCTCACCTCTCTTCGTATATATCACTCCTCACCTCTCTTCGTATATATCACTCCTCACCTCTCTTCGTATGTCACTCCTCACCTCTCTTCGTATATCACTCCTCATCTCTCTTCATATGTCACTCCTCACCTCTCTTCGTATATATCACTCCTCACCTCTCTTCGTATATATCACTCCTCACCTCTCTTCGTATATCACTCCTCACCTCTCTTCGTATGTCACTCCTCACCTCTCTTCGTATATATCACTCCTCACCTCTCTTCGTATATCACTCCTCATCTCTCTTCATATGTCACTCCTCACCTCTCTTCGTATATATCACTCCTCACCTCTCTTCGTATATATCACTCCTCACCTCTCTTCGTATATCACTCCTGACCTCTCCTCGTATGTCACTCCTCACCTCTCTTCGTATATATCACTCCTCTCTTCGTATATCACTCCTCACCTCTCCTCGTATGTCACTCCTCACCTCTCTTCATATATCACTCCTCACCTCTCCTCATATATCACTCCTCACCTCTCCTCATATATCAGTCCTCACCTCTCCACCTGTTAGCTGATGTGTGGTGAACGTTCTGGCACAGCAATGGTCTCTGTGCATCACCCAGGTGGAGCTACAACACTGACGGTGGATGAGTTTCCCTCTACTATATAAAGTCCTTAGACTACCTCAGTTGGTAGAAAAGCGCTGTATAAATCCAATCAATCCTTATTAATTATTGTTATTGTAGAGAGCTAAACTATACCTTGGCTGCATCTGAAACGACACCCCATTCCCTGTGTAGAGCACTACTTTTGTCCAGAGTTGTATAAGACTCTGGCGACGAGAAGTGCACTACATAGGGGATAGGGAACCATTTAGTAGGAACTACATAGGGAATAGGGGGCCATTTAGGATGCACTACATTGGGAATAGGGGGCCATTTAGGATGCACTTCATAGGGAATAGGCGGTTAATTTAGGATGTACTACATAGGGAATAGGGGGCCATTTAGGATGCACTTCATAGGGAATAGGCGGTTCATTTAGGATGTACTACATAGGGAATAGGGGGCCATTTAGGATGCACTACATAGGGAATAGGGGGCCATTTAGGATGCACTACATAGGGAATAGGGGGCCATTTAGGATGCACTACATAGGGAATAGGGGGCCATTTAGGGTACAGGCCTATATCTGCATTAGTATGAGATCTGTGACATCAGCCTATTCGAGGCCACACCAAACTTTATGGACCAGGAAACGATAAACACCAAACATTACCTCTTCCTGGTTGGTGCTCAAAAGCCTGACCGACTAGCTGTCAATCACCCTCCTCATCATGAATATTCATGAATATTCATGAGCAGCCTTGGCCTGCAGTTTTATTATGTCTGTTTTGTTCTCTCTCTGTGTGAACGATGGCCAGCGCCCACCTACAGTACTTTAGAACCAACCAGCCCACACATTGGTGGGTATGGAAACCCAACCGGCGGAGCGAACGCTTCCTCTATCGCCATGAATATTCATTCACACCTGCCTCTGGCGGAACTTTCCAGGTTCCTGCTGTATACCGCTGAGACAGAACTTTGGAGCTGAGCTTTGTATGTGTGTGCGGTGTGTGTGTGTGTGTGTGTGTGTGTGTGTGTGTGTGTGTGTGTGTGTGTGTGTGTGTGTGTGTGTGTGTGTGTGTGTGTGTGTGTGTGTGTGTGTGTGAATGTATGTGTGTGTGTGCGTACACAAGCTAATACTTTTGTTCAGTTATAATTCAAATAGACTTGGAGTTGTTCATCTCTTGTATCAATCACCTGTAGAGCCTGAATAACTATATTTCCCTTCACATGAATTAAGACCTGTTCAGTGTTTTAGTGTTACGTTATTTAGTGTTTCATCCTCTCTCTGAAAGTCCACCGTCCTCATATTCCCTAGCCATGTGACTGAGTGAGGTCACCAGAGGTCAAGGCTGATTTGTTTAACAGAGTAATAGCTCTTCCATTATGCAAATTAGCGGAGTCTCTCTGCCTCTGGGCTCTAATGAGCTGCATTTATTAGTGCTGTGATACCCGGCCAGTCTCCACTTTACGTTCCCTCAACATTCCCATGACATGGGAGCAACCAATAACGCCGCTAGTTACCTCAAGGAACGCTCGTGATGTCACTAAATGGAGAAGACGGCGGTGATGCAACGTTGGAAAGGTTTTGGAAAGGTTTGGAAATGATAGGGTAGGAAAAGCCTTTGGCTGGCAGCAGGGGTGCTGGGGTTTAGTGTGTTGGTGAGTGGCATTGGGGATTGATGGTGTATCCCACAGCTGTGTGTGTCTGTGCCATGCCAACTTCTCTGTTTGTAAGTCTATAGATCTATAAGCAGTGCCTCAGTAGGCCTGTCTCTCTCTTGCTCTCTCTCTCTCTCTCTCTCTCACACACACTCTCTCTCACTCTCCCTCCTTCCCTCCCTCTCTTCCTTCCTTCCTCCCGTTCCCTCTCTCTTCCTGAATCCTAAGCGTGTTGTAGAGTGTGAAGGGAGGGAGTCAGAAGACAGGAGAACATGGCATGCTCATTAAAGACAGACTTACTGGATGAGCCCCGTTACACAGAGAGAAAAGAAAGAACATCTCCTCTCAAATGACTGTGAGGACTGTTGGGAGAGAACGGTAGGAGAGAACAGTGGGAGAGAACAGAGGGAGAGAACAGAGGGAGAGAACAGAGGGAGAGAACAGAGGGAGAGAACAGAGGGAGGGAACAGAGGGAGAGAACAGAGGGAGAGAACAGAGGGAGAGAACAGAGGGAGGGAACAGAGGGAGGGTAGGGATAGAGAGAAAGAGAGAGAGAGCAGAGGGAGGAGAGAGAGAGAGAGAGAGAGAGATAGTTAGAGAGAGAGAGAGAGTTAGAGAGAGAGAGTTGGAGAGAGAGAGAGAGAGAGAGAGAGAGAGTTTATTTATCTGCTAACTAGGCTATATATGGGAACATATCTGTGCCCAGAGATACCCACTGCAGATGGTAGTTAAGTGTCTCTGTGTGTATGTTTGTGTGTGCGTGCTGTGGAGGCTGCTGAGGGGAGGACGGCTCATAATAATGGCTGGAACTGAGCAAATGGAATGGCATCAAACACAATGAAACCATGTGTTTGATGTATTTGATACCGTTCCACTAATTACCACGAGCCCGTCCTCCCCAAATAAGGTGCTACCAACCTCCTGTGGGGCGTGCATGTGTACGTGTACATGAGAAGATGGAGAGACACAACAACCTGATGTCTGTGTGCAGGGAGACCCAGGCCAGTCTCCACTTCACGTTCCCTCAACATTCCCATGACATTCGAGCAACGCCATGACATCATACATAGAAGACATAGACAGTGAGATTTATTTATTTTATTTCACCTTTATTTAACCAGGTAGGCTAGTTGAGAACAAGTTCTCATTTACAATTGCGACCTGGCCAAGATAAAGCAAGCAGTTTGACACATACAACAACACAGAGTTACACATGGAGTAAAACAAACATACAGTCAATAATATAGTAGTGGAAGAAAGTGCAAAGTAGAAATAGAAATAATGGGTTGCAAAGGAGCAAAATAAATAAATAAATACAGTAGGGGAAGAGGTAGTAGTTTAGGCTAAATTATAGATGGGCTATGTACAGGTGCAGTAATCTGTGAGCTGCTCTGACAGCTGGTGCTTAAAGCTAGTGAGGGAGATAAGTGTTTCCAGTTTCAGAGATTTTTGTAGTTCGTTCCAGTCATTGGCAGCAGAGAACTGGAAAGAGAGACGGCCAAAGGAGGGGTTTGGGGGTGACCAGAGAGATATACCTGCTGGAGCGCGTGCTACAGGTGGGTGCTGCTATGGTGACCAGCGAGCTGAGATAAGGGGGAACTTTACCTAGCAGGGTCTTGTAGATGACCTGGAGCCAGTGGGTTTGGCGACGAGTATGAAGCGAGGGCCAGCCAACGAGAGCGTACAGGTCGCAGTGGTGGGTAGTATATGGCACTGTGATAGACTGCATCCAGTTTGTTGAGTACAGTGTTGGAGGCCATTTTGTAAATGATGATGCCAGGTCCTGTCAGCTCTCCAATGATCATGTTGTGCTGTTGATCTGATGGCATCTCATCTAGGGTTACAGTGGGAGGGTATATTACTGGAAACTTTCTAAGTTTACCAGTAAACTACCACATTTTCATATCTTTTAAATATTTTATGTAATCTATCACAAAACATCTAGTGGCCCTTTTGGGTACTTCAGATGCCTGTACTCATCTCTGGCCCTCTATGTGACCTTAATAGTGTACATGTAAAATATATGAAATAAGATTATTTGAAAATAAAACAAATGATGACAAAGCTGTAAAACATGATCCTAAACATAAACCATCAACTTAGTGAATACCATTGGTGTTTAATATGAGGGTTTAGCATGAAATATCCCTATTGCATGTTTGTGTCAACATGTGTCAATATGTATTCATTGTCAGTGTTTTGGCGTCAAAGCGGTGCCAGATGTGAAAACAGTGAACAGTTGCAGAGGTAATAAAAAAAATGCCATTGTTGATTTGATGCTTTTTTTCATCAGACTATTTTCTCTTGAACCATATGGTCTATCTACTAGAAACTATTGAACAATATCAACACAGATATAATAAATTAATATTATGTATGTATAATTAAATAAAAAAGTTATTCAAGTATAAATGACCAAAGTGTGTGTGTGTGTGTGTGTGTGTGTGTGTGTGTGTGTGTGTGTGTGTGTGTGTGTGTGTGTGTGTGTGTGTGTGTGTGTGTGTGTGTGTGTGTGTGTGTGTGTGTGTGTGTGTGTGTGTGTGTGTGTGTGTGTGTGTGTACTCATCATTTAGCATGTTAGAGCCATGGGTACAGTAGAACACAGTAGCTCAGTGTAGAAAGCTGTGCTTGTCAAGGCCGGGGTTGTATCTCATCCTTCTCTCTCTTTCTATGGCCTGATTTCTGTCTGTCAGTCGTGGAGAAAGACAAGGACAGAGAAACAGGGACAGAAAGAGACAGAATGAGACGAACGGAGAGAGAGAGGAGGCGTTGATGTTTATGGTCTGTTATTTGGCCTCTGATGAGACAGGTTAATGGAAACACTGATGACAAACTCCCCGCGTCTTGGCTGCCCGCCCTCTTTCTCCACGCGTGTGTTACGTCTCTCTCTCTCTTTTTCATCAATAATCGTGATGAAAATGGTGTTGCATAGCAGGCTTCTTCTCTCTCTCTCTCTCTCTCTCTCTCTCTCTCTCCCTCTCTCTCTCTCCCTCCTCTCTCTCTCTCTCTCTCTCTGTCTCTCTCTCTCTCTCCCTCCTCTGTCTCTCTCTCTCTCGCTCTCCCTCTCTCGCTCTGTCTCTCTCTCTCTTTCTCTCTCTGTGTGTTGTTGGCTTGTTTTTGGGGTAGACTGGGCCTCTATATCTGTACTGCTTCTGTTTCGCTGAACTGCTCTCTATTATTTCACAAGTGTCTCCTCTGTCTTTGGTGTGGAGCATCTCCTTTGCTTCTCATTGTCTCTCCGTCTCTCTGTCTTCCATTGTCTTTTCTGTTCGTCTGCTGCTGCCGCGGCAGGCAGGACTACAGAGGGAGGCCATTGGGGAGAAGTGGGTTTGATGGTTTGATGGAGAGAGAGAGAGGGAGGAAGGGAAGGAGGGAAGAGAAAAGCAGGCGTGGGTCAGAGGGAAACTTTAAAGGGGAGATTAATTGAGGAGGGACTTGGCTGTGCCGTCGGATTTGAGAGGGCGTGAGTGTGTGTGTGTGTGTTAGACTTGAGGAGTCTGTCCGCAGCATGTTGAATGCTTGTGAGAGTGTGTGTGTGTGTGTGTGTCTGTCTGTCTGTCTGTCTGTCTGTCTGTCTGTCTGTCTGTCTGTCTGTCTGTCTGTCTGTCCGTGCCAGACTTGCAAGAGGCTGGTGAATCCCGGTGGATATTCCTCCAGGATATGAGAGATCCCAGAGAGGGTTGATGAGGGTGAGAAGCTACAGCGTTAGATCTTTCTAGAAGAAACCTCTTTGCATACTGGTGCTCATGAAGGCATATCCATCTGT
>NC_138297.1:59680000-59682500 GCF_965601325.2 Salmo salar
CTGCTCTTAGTATTCAGCGGAGAGATGGATGCATCTGGAGAGAGAGGTGGTGAAACAGAGAGAAAGAGAGAGAGTGAAAGAGAGAGGGTGAAAGAGAGAGAGAGAAGGTCCCTGAGGACCTGTGGTAGCGGTGGACTGCAGGTAGAGGCTCAGCCTGCTCTCCTCTCTCTCCCTCTCTCCCTCGCCACTCCCCACCGCACAGGCCCCTGTTGCTATGGTAACGTAGGGCGAGCCGAGCAGAGCCTACGCAGTGGGGAGAGAGAGGTAGAGAGAGAAAAAGAAAGAGAGAGAGGAGTCAGGGGGATCCAGGCTTTCTCTACTATGTTGGGATCAAACGCAGGAAGGAATGGGAAGAGGTTCTCTCACTCAGGTCCACCTTAGTGGAATCCTGTCTGCATCCCCAGAAGTCTTCTACTCCAGACCTGTACTCTAGTACTCTAAGAATGACGTACAGACGGATAGGCAGACAGACAGACAGACAGGCAGGCAGGCAGGCAGGCAGGCAGGCAGGCAGGCAGGCAGGCAGGCAGGCAGACAGACAGACAGACAGACAGACAGACAGACAGACAGACAGACAGACAGACAGACAGACAGACAGACAGACAGACAGACAGACAGACAGACAGACAGACAGACAGACAGACAGACAGACAGACAGACAGACAGACAGACAGACAGACAGACAGACAGACAGACAGATCTCTATCACGTCTACACAAATATGACTATGTGTCTGTTAATTATGCCAGGTAGAATTTGTTAGAGGCACTAGCGTAATTAGTGACAGGCCAAAATTAAAGATGTCACCTTCACAACAGAGTGAAATCAGGAAATCACGGACATCTTGCCTTCATACCGCAAACATTTCCACTTCCTGCTGTGTCTGTACCTACTGTTGACACAGCATGGTTGCCAACAGAACACTTACCCTAAGTTCAAATACATTGGGAGTCTGGGAGTAGCCTCAAATGGCCTTATAGCTGGTCTCCAGTGCTGCGTTATTGTATGCAAGTGTGTGTGTGTGTGTGTGTGTGTGTGTGTGTGTGTGTGTGTGTGTGTGTGTGTGTGTGTGTGTGTGTGTGTGTGTGTGTGTGTGTGTGTGTGTGTGTGTGTGTGTGTGTGTGTGTGTGTGTGAGCTCCATATCTAAAACTGCCTGGGGTAAAGCTTATTAACACCACTGAGCAATAGCGCCCTGATAAGTGGCCACTAATCAGATGGCATTTTAGTCACAGTAAGGAGAGATATTGCATCTGTGTGCATGCGAGTGTGTGTGTGTGTCTGCGTGTGTTAATTTCTCAACATCAAAGCAAATGGCCTCATTACTACGCCTGTCTAAAGATTATATATATTTTATTATATTTAAAAGAGGAGTAAAACATCTAAATATGAAGAGAAAACAGTATAGTATGTATTTCATTCATTAGACGGAGCTACTGTTTGACCATCATTGCGGTTTCAGATTATAAAAGCCTTTCATTTGGGTGAAGCTGAATGCTTCATGAAGCAGCAGTGGCATTCTGGCCTTTCCACATTCCTCTGAAGATGATTTGCTTATAGCATGTGAGAGTAGAGAGGAAGCCGATGTTAAAACGTTCTGTCACATTGGTGCTAAGATGCTGAGCAGAATATGTCTGTATAGTTGTGGAATGGTAATATAGTGTACCTGAAACATACTGGATGACACCTGCTGCTTTGTGAAGTCTCTGCTGTACACTATGTGGGGTTTATCAAGATATACGTTGTTAAAGTGTGATTGAAGTAGGATATGAGTGTGGAAGTTATATACATATGAATTTAGAGTCTTGCCCTGAGAAGAGCGATGCAATAACAGTGTTTGTTAAAGTGTGATTGAAGTAGGATATGAGTGTGGAAGTTATATACATATGAATTTAGAGTCTTGCCCTGAGAAGAGCAATGCAATAACAGTGTTTGTTAAAGTGTGATTGAAGTAGGATATGAGTGGGGAAGTTATATACATATGAATTTAGAGTCTTGCCCTGAGAAGAGCAATGCAATAACAGTGTTTGTTAAAGTGTGATTGAAGTAGGATATGAGTGTGGAAGTTATATACATATGAATTTAGAGTCTTGCCCTGAGAAGAGCAATACAATAACAGTGTTTGTTAAAGTGTGATTGAAGTAGGATATGAGTGTGGAAGTTATATACATATGAATTTAGAGTCTTGCCCTGAGAAGAGCAATGCAATAACAGTGTTTGTTAAAGTGTGATTGAAGTAGGATATGAGTGTGGAAGTTATATACATATGAATTTAGAGTCTTGCCCTGAGAAGAGCAATGCAATAACAGTGTTTGTTAAAGTGTGATTGAAGTAGGATATGAGTGTGGAAGTTATATACATATGAATTTAGAGTCTTGCCCTGAGAAGAGCAATGCAATAACAGTGTTTGTTAAAGTGTGATTGAAGTAGGATATGAGTGTGGAAGTTATATACATATGAATTTAGAGTCTTGCCCTGAGAAGAGCAATGCAATAACAGTGT